>NW_023460291.1:0-39219 GCF_013731165.1 Rhagoletis pomonella | reverse complement strand
TTCTTGGTAAATGCGAGGAATATGCTTTCCCAATGATTAATAAATTTTTCCGCATTCTGGCCACACTTCCAGCTAGTAACGCTACTTCAGAAAGAAGTTTTTCAACCCTTCGCCTGTATTTCCTATGCGAGTGAATTACGAAATGAAATCAAACATTAGAATTTAAAATGTATAAGCACATATCTACATACATATATATTTATTTTATTCGATTTTTTTTTTATTTAATTAGCACTTTAAATTTAGTGAGAGAGATTTCAATTACGATGCGACAGTTTTCGAGGGTAGCGAACGATTAAACTTAAGCCTGTCGCTTAATTATAATAATAGTTGTTCACAATAGTAATAGGTTTGTTACATAGCTCAATATACAGGATGTGGTGTAAATAAGTAAAGTATGCAAAATCTAGGTACAAGGTAAGTATTTCATTTCAACATATTTAAGGTACGTATTTTTAGGTAAGTATAAATTCAGGTAAGTATTTTATCGTACAAAAAGGTAAGTTAAAATATAAATATTTAAGGTGACTCTTATTTTTTAATAAATTTGGACCCATGTCCTCGACAGCCTGTTAAAAACATGGTTACGTAATATCATAAACGAAGAAATACTGATAGGTCTAGCACTTTTACACGTACACTTAGAGCCGATTTCTCAGTTGATTAATAACTTTAAGTTAACAAAATCAAATAATTCAATAGTTAACTGGCCAACGTTGGCGAATTAAGTATGAGTTAATCATCTATTAACTACACTGAGAAACTGACGTGAACAGATAATCTTTTGATTATAATTAAACATCCACTGATAAATGGGCTGTTAGAAATTGAAATTGACACTGAAAGGTTAATAGAAAGATTCGAAAAATCGAGTTGCAATTTAAAGTATTATAATCAAAACTTGTGTTTTTTTTTACAAAATAGTATTTCTGTTTTATTACAGGGGACTCTGTAAATGGAACTTGCGCCAAATTCACAAAATGAAACTTCCTAAAAGTAAAATTATATCACACAACACTTTACTTCACACTCCATAAAAACTACTCGAACCCCTATTTGCATGTAAAATAAATGAGGGTTCAAGCAGTTTGAATGCTTGTAGGTCATATAGCTCAAATTTTGATTGGTCATTCCCCGGTGAATCCATTTGCCATGCCCGTAATTTAACGTTATTTGACAAGTTGATCCCAATCACACCACGACGAAGTGCTAAAAAACCTATTTTCTCACTTTTGCAAACTCCAAATTGAATTTAGACCCATGGTTTCTTGGATACATTTTCTTACAATTTCATGTAGAATCCTTCAGTTCTATACGCTCAGAGTAGAAAAATTCTCCCATACAAATCGACCCGCCCTAATGTACGTATGTATATACATTAGGGTGGTGCTTAAATGTAGGAAGCAAATTTTTACATAAGATTTCCCAACCTATGCTACTATAGTCGAAGAAATCACATATAAATTTTGGTCCTGATTATAGACGGTTAAGACGTGTCGCACAGGGGGCAAAGTTCAGATTCCTCTATGGAGACTCAAAAAATTAAAATGAACTTTTTTCATCTGATAACCAAAATCGATACTACTATGGGCGAAGATATCACAAATAAATTTTGGTCCCGATTGCAGTCGGTTAAGGAGTGTCGCACCGCGGTCAAAGTTTAGATTATCCTATTAATACGCCTTAACCGAATCCAATCGGGAAGAAAATTTATATGTGATATTCTCAACTTTAGTAGTACCGATTTTGGGTATTAAATGAAAAAAAATATTTTAAAATTTTTGAGTCCATAGATGCATCTGGCCTTTGACCCCTTTGTGACACGCCTTAACCGACTCCACCGGGACCAAAATTTATATGTGATATCTGTGACCGTGGTATTACCGATTGAGGAGATGAGACTGCAAAAAATCGTTCATTTGATTTAAAGGACCACCCTAATATACACACATAGTTAGATAGATAAGACTTTTCCAACACCGTTGTCAAAAATATTTTTAAACTAAACGTTTTTTAAGAGTTTTGGGTTTGATACCAATTTTTTACCGACTTCGAAAAAAGGAGGAGGTTTTCAATTCGTCGGATTTTTTTTTTTTTAACAGAAACGTAGTACCTCAGAATTGAAGTCGGTTTTGAGCTTAAAAATTACTTGTTCATATTTCACATAAAATGTGTATATGTAACTCAAATACATTTGAATTTTCAAACCGGTGACAACCCTCTTCATAAGTAAACTAAACCCTTCTTAAATATCTTTCATTTTACATTGTGATATATAACCCAATTTCTGAAAAAAATCGCAAATTTTTTTCTGATAAAATTCATGAAATCGATTTAACAAATATTTTATTTTAAAAATGAGATCTTGTTATAATACAGTTTTTAAAACCAAAAACGAATATAATACCTTCAGAGGGTAATAATAAATAACACAAACCACTTTTATAATAGAGATGTACAAACAATTTTTTTTTAAATACCCATACTTTAAAAAAAAATATTTGTTTGAACACATTTTGCAATAGTACTGAGCAATTATTAAACTTATTATAACTCATATTAGTTGATTAATCGCACAATTCGCTTTCAAGCGCTCGGTGCCAAAAATAAAATAAAAACCTATAATAAGGCGAGATCAGCTATATCTACAATTTTTTCAAAATCACCTATAATGTATGAATCATTTTCATTTCTGTTGTTGTCATATATTGGGCTATTCAACCTTGATAACATACTTTTGATATTAGAAACGTTTTGCAGCAGAAACTATTAGCCTCCATATAACACTTTATTCGAACTATTGAATAAGGCTTTCCAACCTCATCCTATTTCGAGTCTTAGTTTTTGTTGAATTCGTTACGGAAAAAACGCGCTCAACAAGAGCATGTGAGTGCGGCAAGGATAAAAATATGAAGGCTACTTTACTTATATTTCCAAACATTTTATTGCGTGTTGCGGTGTCACTCCGTAAGCAATTCTTCAGAGTCGGATAGAATGGTTCTAAAAAAAGTGATTCCATGGGAAAGTTAGAAATTTAGATATTCGGTTTCCGCTGCTTTTCTTTCCTTCAAAGTCAAATAGTGAATTGGCAGGTCCCTGAAACTCGCCCTCTTGTGATTCACACACTTTTCTGGTGACAAAGTCAAAGCTTTTTTAAAAGTATTTAATTGACTAGGTAATCGTTTCAAAAGTTCTTCGATAAAATTATCGTGGAAAGCTAAGTTTTGTATATTTTTATAATTGGAAAATATTTATTTGAATGGGAGAAATCGCCAAAAATCGCCAATGGCGATTTCCTAAATTTTTACGGGCAAATATAAAAAAAAAAAAAATCGCCGAATTGGCGCGAAATTGCCAAATCTGGACACTCTGATCACAGCTAACTGATGAATTAATTTCAATTTGACTTTTTAATTAGGTGGCAGCTAGGCTTGTCAACCGTCCTCGTTTCGGGAGGACAGTTTTTCTTTGCCATGAAATGTTTTTGTGAAACCACTGCCATAGAAGCTGGATTTGCCTACAATCGCGATTTTTTGTTCCGAATTTTCAAAATATACTTATTAGTATTTTTTTATATTAACAAGTAATTTGTAGCAAAAAAAAACCGACTTCAACTCCCATATAAAAAAAAATATATATATATATATCTCATGATCCGCTGATCGGATCTTAACCAGATTAGTGTGGGACCACCTCTGAGACACTACCTTTCCGATGCAAAAATTATCGAAATCGGTTGACGTGGTCCAAAGTTATCCGGTAACATACATAAAAAAAAAAAACAAAAAAAAAATTTTCCGACGAACTGATAACCTCCTCCTTTTTTGGAAGTCGGTTAAAAATAGTGGAAAAAAGCAAACGATAATTTACAAAGCGTACTTAGCACGGTGCATAGGCAACTGGCTGAGTCAGTGGGATCGTCGGTTCTAAGCCTACTGAAAGAAGTCTGATGAGGAAATGTGGTGATTTCCGAAATAGCTATCACTTCAACCATTTTTTCAAATTATTGTTGCTTTTCCACAATAAATTTTCATTAAAAAACGGCCTCGACCTCAATAAAAATTGTTGAATATATTAAAAAAGGGCGAAATTCAGTATCCAAATTTTAAGATTTTAAGCTTAGTTTCCAGCTCAAGAAAAAATACAAGAAATATTTTTCGTTATTTCTCTCGATTGAACGAATACTATAACATTTGCTATAGATTAAAATAGTTTTTTCTTAATTGCGTCGCACAGTGGGACGTCCCCATATAAGCTGCGGCCAAAAGTGGTAACCGTGCTACCAATTCGCTGAAATTTCATATATGCTCTATTCTGGACTTAATAATAAAGAGCTTTGGAAAATGGTAAATGTCGACGCGCTGCCACGCCCACAGCTCTTGTGGGTGGAAATAGTAAATGTTATCCGATTTTGATGAAATTAATATTATATGCTGGTTTAACCCATAAAAGCATAAATCTTAAGGAACGTAAAAATTGGTTTACATTATCGTCCAATTTTAGAAAATGAAGCGCATTTTAAAAAATGTTTTTTTTTTTCTTGTGCACTGCTCGTTTACCCCAAAATTTTCCAATTTGGAGGATAATTAAAAGTTTCTTACTGTGAGGCCCAACCCTTTACCCACCTTTTTTGGGCCCATGTGCTAAATTTTCTGAATTTTTGGGGAAAATTAACGGACATATTTATTTTATTTATAAAGAATTTCCTATTTCTTCCTTTTAAAAATGATAAAACGAAAGCTTTTACAATACTTGCATACTAAAGTGTGTGCATGTTATATATTTGCACTGAAACTTTCAATTCTACCTTGCTTTTATGCAACAAAAGATGTGCTAAGGCAAGCAGGACTTTTGCCATCTTTGCCATCGAAAACGGATCTTATCCAGAGAAGCGCCCACTTTTGGTTGAATGGTGAATCTGATTAATAGATTCGCGAGTCATTAATATCAACATCTTCTTCCATTTCCATTTTATATTGCATTTTATTTAGTTTATGTACATATCTGAGTCTTTTTTCAGCTCTACAATAAAAATTCAATGAATTTTACAGAAGGCGTGTCTATAAAAAGATTGAAGCTGAACTCGGAGCTAGTCGCATCTGGAATTATTTCAGATATGAATCGCATATTTAATGTTTACTTGTCCTAACTAAAATTTACTTCGCTTCCTAGGTCCTTTTTAAGTATCCATTTTTAAAATAAAGACGCTGCAGGGCGGCCAGCTTAAATACAATCCAGCCGTGGAGAGACTTCAGATTCGGACACGCAAAAGTGCTTGAAACTCTACTGGACAATCTACGACAGATAGATAATACCACCCCTCCACTCCGTTTAGACAAAAAATTCTCCAGCAGAATACCAGAGTGGAACGAGTAGGAAAGGGCCACAGACCTGAACCCAGGGTCTCAAGCTTAACAAAAGAGTGGGTAGCGGGATCTACTCTGACGAACTCACGCTAAACCTCAGTTTTCGCTTACCGGACCATTGTAGCGTTTTTCAAACAGAATTAAAAGCCATAATGGAGGCGCCTCGGTGGCATATATCTCCGCCCCTCCAGGACGGCTTATTGCTATCTATTCTGGCAGCCGTTGTATGGGTCCCTGGACATAGGGACATCCCTGGCAACTGCATAGCCAACGAGCTGGCAAGGAGGGGGACGGAAATATTTGAGGTCAATTCTGCTTGGAATACGGGCATACCTCTAACCTCCTGCAAACACACACTAAAGGCGGTACTCGTTGAGGAGGTAAATATAAGGTGGGCTGTGGAATCCATCTGCCATACTACCAGGAAAATTTGGCCAAAGATTCATATAATGCGATCCGTAGCGGCTGGACCGCTCCTCTCTCAGATTAGTAGTCGGGGTAATCACCGGACACTGCCTGATGGGCACACACGAAATAAGGTTAGGATACCCCACCAACGATTTCTGTCGCAGTTGCAGAGACGAGGAAGAGGTGGAGACTATCGAACACTATCTCTGCCCTTGTCCCGCCTTGGCCAACACGAGCAACCAATTCTTCAACAAGAACTTTCTAGATTGTTTAGCCGATTTGAACTCGGTGAACATTATCGACTTTTTGTGCTATATAAAACGCACTCGGTGGTTCAATAACTAAGGGAGGGAAAGAAACAAATTGCTTCGGCCCGTGGTATCACAACGGGCTTTTCCAGCCCACATGTGCTTCGCGCTCTGCGCGGGGCAGCCACTCTAACCTAACCTAACCCAAAGTAAAGACGCGAAAAATTTGATATTCACAAAATTATGTAGAACTACAAGTGAAACTGTCTTATAAATTTCACTAGATATATTTTCAAATTTAAAGCAATCCTTGACGACAGATATATACAACAAACTAGTCACCAATCAGATTGGCTTATTATATAACCGCATAAGTAGAAAAATTAATTTAAATTACTTGCGACAAAATCATTTTTTTTTCAAATTAATTTTTTTGCATTGTATCTACTTTAAGCTCGTCCCAAGACTGCAAATATGCATTTTTATAAAAATATTCTTTTTGGTTTGGGTTAGAGGGACATTTTGCTATGAATCTGCATAGTTCCTTTTTCAGAATTCGCTATCCGTTTTTATTAGTTTTGGCCGCTGTAGTCTCATTGTGCGCCGCAGCTGAGTTATGCCACTTGGGGTTATGTCATAGTACCTTTTACTTCATCGTAAATAACTTTTCAAAATGCAAGATAGCAAAGGGAAATTTTAGATTGAGAATCATCAAATGGGTGGCATTTCATCTTACTGCCAGTAGAATATAATAATTAGAGCTCGGATTTTTATGCAAATTCAATATGAAAAATTTATGCAAAATATGTGCAAGATTTATTCAAAACATATTAAAAAAGTGAATAAAATGTACATAGTTAGATATGCTAAAAAAGATTTTTCTGCAACAATTTAAATAACACCCAAGAAACAAGACCGAAGTCTTTTGAACACATATCTTTAAATTGAGTAACGACTTGTATTTATTGAACTCTTTAAACTACTTCAGTCATCCGCATTTTTGGCAGGGGCACGGGTTCTGGAGGCCCCAACCATTGCCAAAGTCCCCAGCGCTATAGACCAGGAGCGCATACTGGAAGAGAGTGTGGAGGTAATGCCAATCTTCTCTTCTCCAGAACCGGAAGAAGACCAAACTTTTGCAAGGGATGTGAGTCGAGAAGCAGCTAGCTGCGAACGACCCCACAATGACCGAGTTGGTCCTATTTCACAAACCCAGAAGAGGAGGAGAAGAAGGAAGTATCGGAGAGCGAAACGCAAGCAGAGGAAACCCTCTTCTGTGGCTCACCGAACTGCTCCTGCCGCTGCATTCAGTGAACGGCTCAGGTCTACGAAGGTTACTCCAGAAGGCAGTGGGACCTTGGTGGATGCACCGACATACAAATCTGCTAGCGGACGTTGCAAAATAAGGAAAACTACGGTGATACCCACCATGCCCAAATGCCTCTTCGAGTGGCGGGTACTGTTGTGGCATTTCCCAATTCCGATTAGCCAGACAGACATCTGGCGCCACGAAACCAAAGGTACAAGTGATGCAAGGGTCGGTCGAGGTAGAACTGCCCTCGCTATGCCCTCGAAGCATCAAAGCCTTCCAGCTACGTATGGAGGACTGGGGGCCCGGCCAACGTATTGTGAGCCCGTAAAAAGCCCTCCGCTCATTGGTGACTGCGGAAATTAAACACTGCAAGATCCATCTGATCCGGCCCGTCATTGCCTCCGTCACTGTAGCCAATGCTCGTTCATAAGCGATGGATGGGGAAATTGTGGTACAGACCAAATACGAATGAAAAAGCTAGTTACGAATGGGAGAGCGAATTACGTGCCGAGGGAACGTGGTATAATTTGCTCTTTTAAACAATACTGCAGCGGGAGTGAAACCGTATGTCAAACGGCAAGCTTGGTGAAAGTTCTGAAGAGGGACCCAACCCCAAAGCTGCATTCACTCAAGAAGCGTGATGGCTCTTTAACGTAGACTAGGGTTGAAACACTCTCTGTTCTTCTAGATACTCAATTTCCTGTAAATCAGTTGAGGATTCGCCTTATGCGAGAACCACAGTATCAAGGTACAACTGGTTTGTTGCCAGAACTGTGGCTAATGAAGATGCCAAAAGATCGCCCGGTCCAGTTAGCATCCTACCTATTGTACTTACAGAAGGTGTTGAGCTTTAGTTGGCTACCTTGAAAAAGATTTTTACAGCATCGATCGCACTGGCCTGCATACCACCTTGGAAGCTGCTTGATGTCGACTTTTTACTTACTCCGATACAAATCCCAGAAGCTACAGGCGTTCTCATCACAACCCCTGTATTTGCATCAACATGCCTATCAGGCGGGGAAATCCTGTGAGACGGCCATAATTAGCAATGCTAGAATTCGCCTTCCGCATATTTGTAGTCATTGAGGGTGCTTTTGACAATGCCACATTAGATAGCATGTGCAATTCTGCTCTCCGGCATAGAGTACAATCGTAACTGGAATCCAATTCGTTATTTGCTGGCGCAACGGGTCCATCCTGATTCAGGGGAGGTCGATATCTCGCGTGCGGAGTTAACAAGGGCTGCCATCAGGCTGGCGTGCTTATAAAACTTTATTTATAGGAAATATGCAAAAATTTATACAAAAATTTGCAAATATGCAAACATGCAAAATAGGGGCAAATATGCTAAACATAATAGAACCAAATTAACTCACTTCCTTCCTATAATGAGTTTCTACCCAGATCCGGACTTTCTTTGATGTTAAACCAAAATATGGATTTGCATTAATATCCGAGCTCTAATAATAATGAATGCTTCGGTTTTTCTGAAGAGTGTTGGTTAACGAATATTTCCAAATTATCTTTACATTGGAGACTTTGTACTTTTGAAGATGTTGAAGAAATTGTAAATGTCGCTAACTTAAAAGGTATTTCAAATAATCTACACATGGAAGAGTTCTAAATTTATGTGACAAAAATATGTAATGCCAATGTTATTGCGTGTGTATATAGCTGCTATAACTTCTACCGCTTAGACTTTGTTGCTTTTTCCATTTTTCCTAATAAAATAATCGTGGTACAAAGCTCATTAAAATATTAAAAATATGTAATATTTTGATATTGAAAAGGTTAGCGGCACGTACTACCACTCCGTATGACTTGGGTTCGATCCCAGGTCCCAACAATATCGAAGGTCGCCCCATTTTCGTTGGCTTTTGGAGGCACACCACAAGCTCGGCCAAACCCTTAGCAAAAGTGTAAGCGCCAAAATATTATAGTGGTATTCACCACAGTGAGCAAGTGGCCAGGTCACTAATATGTTTTGTTATTACTACATAAATATTTAGCATTAAAAATATTTATAGATTAAAAATTACCTTATTGAAATAGGGAACATTTACATAAACCTTGTAATACTTAAAAAACTAGTTTATATTTTAGAACATAATAACATTTTTTAAATGCATTCTTTGGTTTAAAACATTGTTTTTTACATACATATGTTACATTCATTCCATTAACAACGATCATATTTATTCATACCTTCAAAGTAGTATTCGTTGATCTGCATATTGCCGCTTATAATTTTTTTTTATGTAACCCGACCTAATGAAATAAACAAAGACTAGTCGAAACTTATATCGCGATTGACCTATTTTTTACACGAGAAGAAAAAAATTCCGTCTTCGAATGCGCGTCCGTTGCTCACGAAAGTTAAGCTCACTATCATGAAAAGTCCGATTAATACTAACCATGTATGAAGTTATCAAATTTGAACTTTATCAGTCAGAAATCAACAACACAAACTTAAATATTTGTTTACTTCTGAGAGGGTGTAGGAAGTATACAAACATAGCTTTATCATTAAATCCATATATGTAAATGCAATAAGTATGTACGTAAGAATAGTCAAGGTATTTGAATGAAAGAATCAGCAGCCAAGTGGTATGAGACGAAGACAAAGTCGGCTGCTGTAAAAAAAACGAATGCAAATAGGGCTGGCGTTAGTGGTCAAAGTAATGCACTACGAAATACCTATGAATTCAAAGTCACATTCTTAAAGAAAGGCAAGTATGCAGCTTTAAGGCCTGTATGCAGCTCTCAAGAAAAGCAAAAACTCCATATAAAATGACGTACAAGAAATCGCTAAGAAATTTTCTTGAGTCAAATTTCCTTAAGGCAGTACGCAGTTCTTAAGAAATTTACTACGCTTTCTACTACGGTTTTCTAAAGTTTTTTGTGAAAAAAGAGCACAAGGAAACCCAGGTTTGCAACAGAAATATATGCCCGTTCCATTATTTCTTGAGGAAAGAGTGAGGCAACAGGATGTGAGGTATCAAAAATGTCAAAATTCCTTGGACACACAAGCGAAATAATGGCAATTTTTTCTTGACCGTTTTCTTGAGAGCTGCATACAGGGCTTTAAAGAAAAGCAAAAACTCCATATAAAATGGCGCACAAGAAATGGCTAAGAAATTTTCTTGTGCCAAATTTCCTTGACGCAGTATGCAGTTCTTAAGAAATTTGCTACGCCCTGTACTACAGTTTTCTAAAGTTTTTTGTGAAAAAAGAAAACCAGGCAACCAAGTTTTACAAGAGAAATATATGCCCGTTCCATTATTTCTTGAGGAAAGAGTGAGGCAACAGGCTGTGAAATATCAGATGTCAAAATTCCTTGGACACACACACGAAATAATGGCAGTTGTTTTCTTGACCGTGAGCTGCATACTGGCCTGAATAAATTGTACTCATGAAATAATATTTATTCGTAACCAAAAAGGAAAAACATACGATTTTAGATACACACCCATACGAAAATCATTTCCGCCTCTTGTGCTTAAATGTTTCGTTACTACTAACTGAATGCATCTATAAATCGTTCTACCTTTGGCTGATTAAAATAAATGTTCAAGTATACATATGTAGGTAAATTATCACTAAGTCGAACGGCATAACATGACTTATGTCACTCTCAAAATAAAAAGCTCATTTATAGCCATAAATTAAACGTTACTAGATTTACGGGCATCAATAAATCAACCCAGATTCTCATCTAAAATTTCAAATTTGCAAATTAAGGAATTTGGCATTGATTATGGGTACTCCACAATTTTTTTTGAAAAGTTCCCCATACCTTGGGTCAGAATATGAAATAATTTCGACAAACTCAAAACAATTTGATAATTGGTTTTTAGATTTGTATTATTGTTCGCTACTGAAAAATATATATGTGTATATGTAGTTGAATACATTTAATTGGAAAATCTGATTGATGTTATCTTTTTTACCATGGATCAAAGTCCAATTTTTGGAAATTCAAAAAAGCATATTTTTGCTTGATATTTCAAAAACAGTAGACGATAGACAAATACATATGTATGTCACAAATTGAGTTAAGATTTTAAAGGTGATCAACATATTACATATCATCCCCACAAGTACTTGCATCAACCTTCCTATTATTTTTATTGTACAATTGTATTGTATTGTATAATGTAGTTTTTACTTTGAACCAATGATGGAAAAGTAGGCACAATAGTGCCATTTTTGGCACTTTTATTCTCAGAGGCACTTTCATCCTCATTCAACCACAAATTATAGATACTTAGCATAATATGCCAATATACTAAGTATATAACGCAGAATCACATACTACGTTATAGATTAAAAAAATACAAAAAGTGAAAATTAAAAGTACTAAAAAAATTAAAATAAGGCCCGTGAGAAATATTGTGTGGCAGCTCTTGGCAAATCGCTGAGTTCTATTGTGAATGCCCAGCACAAAAACAAACTTTTAACAAAAAGCAACAAACTTTTAATTCAGAACTTTTAAAAAGATTCTAAGTTTGCAAGTTTAAAGTCCATTTAATAAAAGTGCAAGTTTCTGCAAAATACCATTGATTTTTGATCATTTTTCGCTGACGGTGTGATATTTTAAAAAACTTTCGAATAAGCTTTATATCGAAAAAATGCGTAAAATAGTAAACTTAGAATCTAGAGAGAGCGCTAAAAATTCTGAATTAAAAGTTTGTTGTTGTGAAAACTAGCAGATTTTTATTTTTATTTTTGTACAAAGGTTTAAATGTCGATTTGTGTACATACATACATAAGTATTTAAAATCAATAAAAAATTAATCAACTGGTCAAGATTTCTCACTGCCATATATGTGTAAACACGTCAGAATAGTTACATGTCGTCGTTTAAAGTAAAAAACCGCGTATCGTCGTTCTGTAAAATCGTGTAACTGACATTTTTTGCCGAAAATTGGAATTGCTCACACAAGATCTTGGCTCGATCCCTATCCATTCGTCCTGAAATATACTAGCCATTAATGCGTTTGCTTTATAAAAAAGATAACCATTTGGAAATATCAGTGTTTTTATGCTCTAGAAAATAACTTATGCAACCTCACATACGCGGTTTTGAATTTTGTTGATACGCGGTTTTGTACTTTAAACGACGATATATTTCGGTGTATTTCCCTTCGTAATTAGAATGCCGTGTTAGCTATGAATTTATATATATATGCAGTTACGGTCAAAATAATAGAATCAAGATTCAAAATGCTGCTGTTGACTACTTATCTTTATTCATTTATTTATCGAAATATATCAGATACGCATAAATAAAAGTTTCAAAGCTTGTACAAATTAAAAAAAAAATAATCAAACCCAAAAAAATTGTTATCGAAATTTCAAACTTTTTAATTAGAATCTTATACTACGTTCAAATTTACGACTTAGACATGTTAAATGAGCTAGAACCAGTTAAATGAACAAAACGTGTTCGTAAACAAGTTAAATCGCATGCAATTGTTGTTGGAAACTGAACCAGTTAAATCATTTAACTCGTTTGAAACCCAGTTCAGCGCAGAGTTGTATCAGAAAGCTTTCTGCTTCAGCCAATCAGAAAGAGCCAAAAGCTTTCATTTGACACGCCAATGTTCAAAAAATTTATATTCTCAAATATATTAAAAATTAAAAATTATCAAAAAATATCAAAATTGTGTGCATGTCTGCCCGCCAAAAAGAGACCAAGGCGGTAATTAGTTATTTCCCATGAGGTCTCATCGCATGATTCAATAATAAAAGGTTTGCTCAAAAAGCAGTTTTCTCGCTCCCTCTTGACAAAATCGGCTCCCTTAGCAAAGCATTGTGTGTGGGTTCGTGTGTGTGTGCAAAGCTTTTGCAAGGGAGCTAAGGGAGTGTCAAAACTCGAATGCCAATAATGAGCAAACCTTTAATTATTGAATCATGGTCTCATCGTACGCAGAGATAAATAGTGCATACGAACTAGAGGGCTGCATGAATGCATTCAAAGCGGCTTATGAATTATTCATATACAAAACGAATGAATGATTTTGGCTTCAAATATTCTGAGATTTGTGTCGACATTACAATATTCAAACAATGTGAAAATAAATTGAATTGAAATAAATGACAATTTTTTGTATGAATATCCAAAAATATTTTTTCTATGCACATATGTACAAACATACATATGTATGTATGTATGTAGTGCTGCGCTCCCATCATATACGAAAAAACTTGTTTGTGGAAAAAAACTTTTACCGAAATGAGTTTGGATGATTTGAATCATGATACAAAAAAGAAGGTAGTTTCATTTAATGACATTCGTTGTTGTTGCTAACCATTTGACTTTTAATAAAATTATGGCATTTCATCAAATTCATGCTACCTGATTACTGGAAGAAATATATTTTTTTAAGCAGAGATTTTATCAGTACATTCAAAGATGTGGAATATGATGAACTAGAAAATTATGCCGGCTAAATGATTTCGCAAATGGGGTTGACGACTAGGTTTCAGAGCGCATGAGAATGTGTAACTGCAAAACCGCGTAACTGACATTTTTCTCCAAAAATTGGATTTGCTCACACAAGCTCTTGGCTCAACCCTTATCCATTCGTCCTGAAATGCGATTTATTTGTAAAAAAGAGAACCATTTTGAAATGTGAGTGTTTTACTCTCTTCTAAATAATTTATGCAACCTCACATACGCAGTTGTGCATTTTGTTGATACACGGTTTTGTACTTTAAACGACGATCTGTTAGCTGTTTATCGGAGGGCGGTCTGTTCAAGCCTTCTTCAGGTGTTTTGCATAAATTAATTTGTGAAATTTAATGATGCTAAAAGCATAATTTTTTGCAAAATCTGATGAGAAATTTAAAAGCAAATTTGCACCTAAATATAAAAAGGTTTCATTGGGGAAGAACATTCTTTAGAATTTGATTTTTAAATCGCAAGATGGCAATAAAAAAAAGAAACAGAAAAATGTGCGCGTGGTTTTTATTACAAAATGAAGAGAACCATTACGATGAAGTCTCCTTTAACAGTACCAAGTACTGATAATGGTTTTTGATTTGAAATGTTATTACATTGGTATAAATATGGGAAAGAAAATACTCCGATTTATTGTTTTAATATTATCAAAGTGTCAAGGCCGTTGATAATACTCACAAATTATGAAACTTCAAAAAATTTTATTATCCGTCAAAAGTTGTTTATTGAAACTACCTTTTTTTTGTATCATGATTTGGATGTTTTCTATTCATTCATTCACATTCTTCCATTTGAAGGTAGAAAATATAAAACAAAATGTATATTCATAACTTACAAAATTCCAAACGCTGAGTGTTTTGTATGTGAAGTAAAATATTCAAATCTATTGTACTCTGTTTGGCTAGAAGTTTGAATGAATTCATGCAGCCCTCTAATACGAACTAAACATTTTGAAGCCTCTAAGTAATCCGTATGCGTTAATATCATGAAGCAGACATTCGCACAAAACAAATTGAAACACAAAAACTTGATTTAGATTTTTTTTAGAATTTCTATTGGTAATCAATCAACCGTCTGAGTTAACTCCAAATGTTCAATGTGGACGATTGTGTTTTCTAAAAAGCTCTTTTTCATTTAACAAGATAAATGGGGCCAATTTGAACGTAGTATTTTCTTCTATGTATATAAAAATAAGTTTTGTTCATGCGTTACATGGAAGAAAACTCGCAACACCCTCGACAAAAAAAAAAATACTAAAAAATCAACGGTAATTTTTAGCGACTTCAAACTTGCACTTTATTGTACTAAAATTGAATGGGATATAAAACTGCATACTCGAAATGTTTTAAATGAAAATTATTAACAATAAATAAATAAAGATAAGTTCCGAACAGCATCATTTTGAATCTTGATTCTATTATTTTGACCGTAACTTTATGTCTAAGGAATCCTTCATCAAGGTCATTTACTGTAAGAATTTGTTTAATAAATAATTATTATGTTACCTGAGTGTGCTTTAAAAAAAAATATATTGTTCTTAAAAGACTTTAAAAGAAATACATTTTTGTGGCACTTTCATCTTATTTTCGGCACTATTTTTGAATACCATTATTCACATTATTTAATTTTTTAATTCCATCCCTGCTTTGAACTTAATTAAATAAAGCGGTCTTAAGATTTAGTTCAATTAGCTTGCTCTGTAGCTTTAACTATCCGAGTTCCAAATATTGAATCTTTAAGGCTTGCGCTTGTTCTATGCAGTATGTAGTACTTGGAAAACAACTGTAAAATGTATTATTCGTTTAAGCCAGATGTATAGCTCAGTTATGCATATTTAGCGTTGACGAGAGTTGTCACATAACGAATCTGTTCGATGAGCTTTGCGTGTAAGCGGTTACCCAACGCATTGCACTCCACATGTAGAAGTCTGTTGGGTTTTGATTTTTACGTAAAAATGGTATAGCGGAGCAAAGTATGCATAACTGGGCTAGTAGGGTGCATACCTTTAAAATCAACACTTTCAAACATTAATGGCCAATTAATTATCTTTCAAAACAGTCTTATGATTGCCATTTGCATGATTTTTCGTTTAATAGTTCATATCTATAAAAAAGACACTCCGCACAATGAATTAATTTATTTTCTTAACTCATTTTTGGTTAAATTAAAAGTCTACAAAAACTATATAGCTACGGTGACCATTCGTACCGATTTTGGCGGGGCAGTACCGATTTTTAAAAAATTGTCCCGCTGAATATTTTTTCAAAGTCGGGGCATATAAGTGTCCCGATTTTTCATACTTGTACCGTAGATGTCCCGATTTTCAGTGTTTCCTTTATTAATTTTAAAAGAGTCTCCCTGTACTCTGACCCAAAAACAATTTTTCTTACATACGTGGCAGCACATTGGTTATCACAAAGAACATAGAATATATGGGAGCCATGAACATAACCAGCATCCTTACTTTCTATGATCTTTGGTTATGTTTTGTTCTGTTTTTTGTGTTAATTTTATTTATTTTTTCATGAAATGATTCTAACTTGAGTTTAGTGAAATACTCTCAAAAAATTCATGGATATGAAAAATATAGGCTGTAGATACAGTGGCAAAGATATAAATAGGGAAGAGACATTTTAACACTGTTTGGCTATTATCCTTTCGATTATGTAATGTTCATTATTATTTTATGAAAGATTAGCTCGTTATTTAACAAAGACCATGCCATTTAAAAATTCACACGTTGTATAAATATTAGCTCAGTTCGACAAAGCTTCATACAAATTTAGAGCTTTTTAATTAGATTTCTTAGAAACATTCCGGGTATGCAGGTTTGTAGCCCTTTCAATTCAAAGTGGAACTTTTGAGTAGATTAGACTTACCGTTGATTTTTGGTAAATTTTTTTTTGTTAAAGTTATTGCTAATTTTCCCCATACAAAAAAATTGGCGAACATACTTTGTATGAAAGAAAACGCGCGAAAAAATGTCCAGAAATCAACGGTAAGCCCAAGCTACTTCAAACTTGCACTTAGAATTGTATAGGCATACTCAAAACAATTCTAAAAAAATCTGTTTAAAGTAATTTTTATCAGCATTTGTTAAAATTCAAAGTTTTGAAATATAAATCAAATATAGTTTTTTAGATAGTAACTGCCATACCTAAACAAAAGCGCCAGCGTTGTCTGGCTGTCAAAAATTTCTCATGTCCATACTATTTGTATTAAGCATACCAAAATAACGCGGCGTCAACGCTGAGCGGTTGGAAAATCCGATTTTGACAGGGCGTTAGGAAGTGAAGTTGGCTGCGGAAAACGGCGAAAGTGTCATTTTCGTATTTCACACAAACAAACCCATGCTTGTTGTGGATGTTATTTCTGCATTTGACGTAGCGTTGGCGCTTTTGTTTAGGCATAGCACTTGGGCGCTGACGCTAGGCGTCAGAAAACACACTAATGTTTAGGTATGGCAGTAAGCTATATTTTCACAAAAAAAAAATTTAAAAAAGAAAAGTGGCCAAAACATGCCAAAATGTCTCTTCACTATTGACGTCCTCGCCACCGTATATATTTTGTGTATACATTTTTGTCATAATTTTTCAAGTTTTTTTCTCTTTGTTTTATTTTAAATAAAACTGTGGTAAGAGATGTTATGTCTTTTTATTCTAAAAACAAAATTGTATGTTCGGATTCGATGCATTACAAAGCCCTGATTTTTGTCCACAGATATTTGGTCACCGTATGTATAGCGCTCTGGGAATTAACCAAAAAGTCAAGAGAATTTCGTTCGCTGCTGATTAGTCAGTTGAGCAACAAACGTGAGCTCCTTATCTCCCAAGTATGCGCAGGTATGTACATATGTACATATATATGTAGTATATTTCGCTTAAGTATATGCTATATTGTAGGTGGAGAATGCGGCAGTCACCTGCGCAGCCTCATTAAATAAATATGTACATACAAACATATGTATGTCTGTATTTATGTATGTATGTATGTAAGTACGAATAATCAAATCAAATTCTTCTGCATATTCAAAGTCACTAGCGACAAAAGTAACAAGTCTAACCTGGTACTGGTAATACAAATTAGTGCTTCGTCGCTCTATGACAATATTTACTGTATAATTAGCGATTTAGAATTTTTTAAATAATTTAAAGGTAAACATGTTTACTAGGGTGGGTCGAAAATTCTATTTTCCTTAAATACTTTTATGCCTAATAGAGAAAAATTTGTCTCTTATGGATCAATTAGAAGTCTATAACCCACTTACATACTTACATTTACATTTAGGGATTTACAAAACGTTTTAAGTTCTCAAAAATTTGTTTGTAATATAACAGTTGAAATGATTTCAGGGAACCACTAACCACACAAAAATATGTTTAACCCTAGTTCGATTGATGATTTGCATAACTCATTTCGGCAGACGCAGTCAAGATCTTGGTTAATTGAAAATAATTATCTAGCAAGAGTAACAACTGATTGTTTTCACAGTTTGTAATTAGAGCAATTGCAAAAATGGGAATTCAGTGTACTTAGGGCTTGAAAATAAATCGTTATAAACGAAAATATAATCAATTAATCAATAAAAGTGATAATGCAGACAGTGCAACAAATTAAAGCTGCTTCCGACCATAATAGGCTACAGTAAACGAATAGGGGAAATGAAGAAGAGAGTAACTAGAAAATTTGAAAAAAAAAACAAATAAGAAAGTCTAAGTTCGGGCGGAGCCAAACATTAAATACTCGGCGCAAGTATTTTTTCACCTTTCCGAAAACTAACGCTACATGGTAAACAGGGGTGTTTGTACCCCTATTTTAAACATCTTCGATAGAACGTTCAGTTAGAAATAATAAGATAAACTTATATAGTCATATGTGGGGGCATCACGCCCATTTTCCGAAATTCCACACAATGTTACTTCTTTTCAAGGGATTTTTGTTAGTATCAATTTTGAGTAAATTAACGTCCTTAAATTTCGAAATATCGAAGTTTCAAGCATATCTGAAATTTACCGTTGTATGAAATGTGACCGTAATTTTAGTCCGATTTCAATAATTTTCAATGCTTTGCTTTTATGTGGAAAGCACAATAACCATACCGAGTTTAGTACAAATTGGTTGAACGGTTACCGAGATACATATATGTGATCATGAGTGGGCCACGCCCATTTGCCAAAATTTTATCATAAACGTATTTCTTGGTAAAGAGTTATTGCAAGCAACAATTTTGAATAAATTAGCTTTAGTATTTAGTGATTTATCGAAGATTTCGAATTTCTCTAAATTACCGTTATATGGGATGTGGGCGTGGTTATTGTCCGACTTTAAAAATTTTACGTCATTTGGTATTTTATATCAAGGCCAACAACTGTGCGAAGTTTGGGAGAAATTGGTGGAGGCGGTACCAAGATATACACACGTAATCATAAGTGGGCGTGGCTAAGCTTCAGTAGTTACGAAAATATCGCTGTTTTCGTATTTCTGAAAACTACCGTTATATGGGAGATAGGCGTGGTTATTGTCCGATTTGGCCCATTTGGAATACCATTCGTCTTACGCCCGAAAGAAGTACACGTACCAAGTTTCGTTAAGATATCTAAATTTATACTCGAGTTATCGTGTGCACAGACGGACGGACGGACAGGCAGTCACCGCTTAATCGATTTCTCTTTTCATTCTGATCATTTATGTATACATTGGTCTATATCTATCGTGATTCGTCTTGCCTGTTACAAACAACCGTTATGTGAACAAAGTTATGATGCACAAGTGCGCTCGGGTATAAAAATTGTGTAAACTGTCAAACCCAGAGGGCACTACGGTTGCCAGACGTACTGATTTGGGAAGGACAGTACTGAATTCTCGCTGTACTGAAAATTTTCAATTTCGAATTCAGTATGCAAATGCCCTTATTTTTCAGAAATGTGTGCTGATTTTTACTGATTTTTCAATCTCTATTTCACTTCGTTCACATCAGTGACGGATACAGAATTATGTTTAGGGAGGGGCGATTGACGTCTAACACGTTTTACCGATGAGTTCAAGCTATGTGACCTACAAGCATCTAACCGGTCATCGTACAATTATTATCGGTATTGTCTTCCCAGAGAGAGCATATTCCGATCTGTCTCATTTACAAAATATCATTTTTGCCAACACTAAAAGGTTTATGGTAAGGTAAAAAGGGATATTTTCAAACTCCATGTATATACATATGTATGTGTACTAATTTTTTAAACAAACCTTCTTGCGGAGAACTTAATTAATTTCCAAAAACCAAAAATAAACATTTGTTTAATAAAGAAATTCATGATCTGTATTCCAAACTTATTTCAATCGTTGTTTTCTTTTCGTTTTGGAAAGTTGTAAAAATTGAGTGAAAACAAAAAGCAACATTGGAATGCGTCAAAATGAAAATAAGGGAGCACGATTGTGGATGGGAAGTAAAACTCTCTGGGAAGACTAAATAATTGTATCATGTTTCTTACTTACAACGTTTTTCGATTTAGGGATGGAATTATTTTAACAAAGTGTTCCAAAAAGTTACCAAAAATTTTCACTTTCACACAAATTGTTTTATTACCAAACGAAATTCTAAAAAAGCGGGTTTTCGGCCCACGCTATTATATATTGTATATGCTAGGTGCCACGTGACCCACCGGTAGTGACCGTCACACAAATTACAACAGAAAATGTAAACAAAACACACTAAGTATATATAACTACTACGTAAAGATGACTTTAAAACAAAATAACTCTATTGGCACCTGTTGAATAGTTTTTGACTTTGAATGGCGGCAGCGAACGTGTTATAAACTTACCTCCGCCAAAAAATGTTACGTTAGTGGTCGCTTGGGGTCAGCATTCAAGAGAGTAGCGACACATGTGTACACGCCTATGTTCTGCAGGTAACTAATTTACGTACCCCGCGGGGAGTTAGGAAGCTTGAAAGAGCGTGAGCGCGCTCCTAGTATTCCAAGACTTTTTTTCAACTTGAAATGGCCTTGACCCCATGCGCCTAATTAAGGGTTAACCGGCCAAGGGCTGAGGAACTTTTTTCCTGAAGTAGCATTACTACGAGTGGCTTCAATTGTGACCAGATTGCAGAAAATTGCGCTCCAGTTAAAACTAAATGCTCAATTCTGTATCAGTGACAAAATCTTATCGGGGTTTTTTCAAGGAAAAATATATGAAAAAGTTTAAGTTTGTCAGTTACAAAATTTTTGTCAAGAACACAAAATTGGGCCATAAATTTTAAAAGGAGTTGCGTGGAATTTCTTAATTTTTAAAAAGTAATGACGGCCCACACTTAGTCAAAATGGGGAAAAAAATCCAGCATACATATATTAAAAAAATAAATGTGTGTATTAATATGTATAAAAGAATTGATTTTTATTGTCTGTATCTGTTATAAATTTAATTTACGAATCCATTCTCAACGTAAAACAAAGTCGGATGTGAATATAATTTAATTTATTCACCTCTATACATATATACCGATGTACACAAATGTTAGTAAAACTAGCAGTTAATTGTACAATTTTTGCATTTAACAAAGATGTACTGAAATGTACTAATTTTTTAGCGCTGAAAAAGGCGAAAGTACTGAATTTTGAGAAAAAAAATCTGACAACCCTAGAGGGGCCATCTTTTAAATTTGTTTAAATCTCTCGCAACTTTTACAGGGAAAATGACTTTAAAAGGTAAAGCGCGGTTTTCTTATATATGTATATACATACATAAATTTATAATATTTGGCCATAAATTGGTGAATATTTTGCAAATGATCACAAGCACACAGTGATGCCAAATTTTTTTCGTAAATCCCTACGATCACCTAAAAAATCTCTACTTTTCCCTACGCCCAAACAAAAGGTTCCCTACAAAATTTCCCACAGTACTTAGTTATAATTTTCGAAATTAACGCAAATCTGCACGAGGCTCATTATGAAAACTGGCTTATACCTTATTAAGGCACAATTAAAAAATAAAATCAATAATAAAACATAGGTTGAATAAAAATACGTTTTTGTTTTAAATATGTAATATTATTTCAGTATAGCACATACATATGTAAGTTTTTTTTATTTAAATAAATTAGAGTGTGTGTTTTTTAAGCTAAGATCCTATTGTCGGGGTATTTCATGTACCGATAGTGTGAACAATAGGGTGGCCCAATAATGCATGTGAAAAAGTACAGTCGGAATTTTTATGCTCTCACCCTCTAGTATTGTTCTATACCGAAATAATATACCCTTATTTTTTTATTTTGAAATCAAAAAATATTTAGAGGTCGCTCAAAGCGCCCAAAATTTTCCGTGTATTTTATATGGAGAAAAAACCACTTTTCGTGGAAATGGTATAGAATAGTTACAACTCCATATTTTTCTACCAGAAAACTCTGTTCATCTGCAGGAGATTCCCAGTAATAATACCCAATTGTTTATTTAACAATTTTTTCATTGCAACTATAATTTAAAGATCCGCCAAAAACCCCGAAAAATGCAATTAACAATTTTTTCATTGCAACTATAATTTAAAGATCCGCCAAAAACCCCGAAAAATGCAATCGGGGGCCAATAAAAAATCGTTAGTATTAAAAACTGGTTAAATAGACAATTGGGCATTATTATTGAAAGTCTCCTGAAGAGAACCAGAGTTTTCCGATCGAAAAATATTGACTTTTAAGAATCCTATACCATTTCTACGAAAACAAGTAAGAAAGTCTAAGTTCGGGCGGAGCCGAACATTAAATACCCGGCGCAAGTATTAAATATATGTTTTTTCACCTTTTCGAAACCTACCGCTAGATGGTAAGCCGGGGTGTATCATTTTTGAGTAAATTAGCGTCCTTAAATTTCGAAATATTGAAGTTTCAAGCATTTCTGAAATTTCCCGTTATATGAAAAGCGGCCGTAATTTTAGTCCGATTTTAATAATTTTCAACGTTTTGCTTATATGTGGCAAGCACAATAACCACACCGAGTTTGGTACAAATTGGTAGAACGGTTACCGATATACATATATGTGATCATAAGTGGGCGGTGCCACGCCCATTTTCCAAAATTTTACCATTAACGTATTTCTTGGTAAAGAATTGTTGCAAGCATCAATTTTGAATAAATTAGCTTCAATATTTACTGATTTATCGAAGATTTTGTATTTCTCTAAATTACCGTTATATGGGATGTGGGCGTGGTTATCGTCCGATTTTAAAAATTTTCGGCGATTTTTTATGCTGTACCAAGGCCAACAACTGTGCCAAGTTTGGAAGAAATTAGTGCAGCGGTTACCAAGATATACACATGTAACCATAAGTGGGCGTGGCTACGCCCATTTTCCAAAAATTTATAACACTCTTAGTTTTCGTCTAAAAATTGTTGTAAATGTTAATTTTGAGTGAATAATCTTCGGTAGTTACTAAAATATCGCAGTTTTCGTATTTCCGAAAATTACCGTTATATGGGATGTGGGCGTGGTTATTGTCCGATTTTTTAAATTTTCGGCCATTTAGTATACTGTATCAAGGCCAACTACTGTGCCAAGTTTGGAAGAAATTGGTGCAGCGGTTACCAAGATATACACATGTAACCATAAGTGGGCGTGGCTACGCCCATTTTCCAAGAATTTATAATATTCTTATTTTTCGTCTAAAAGTTATTGTAAATATCAGTTTTGAGTTAATTATCTTCAGTAGTTACTACAATATCGCAGCCAAAATTGTGCTGACTACAAGCAACCAAAAATAATATTGCTGTACTGATAATGTGAACCCTCTTTTGCTCTATTGTTCTGCAAATTGTAAAAAAATGCCGGGATTTTTATCGGGCGCTCATGTCCCGATCAAAGTCGGCAATTTGTTTATTGTTATTGATAACCAAGCATGATAGCAAGGCGAATTTATACAAGGTGGTGTTGTTAGATCAGCTGATATTTTCGCCTTACATGTATTTTGTTTTTGCTTTTACTGATTTGACAGCACACCCATCAAAAGCAATAACAAAATACATGGAAACTTTGGGGCGAATTGAGATTTTGACTTAACACCCGTAATACAAAATACATAGGATTGTTGTTTTTATATTCTTGCTACCATCCAGTGTGCGAACCTCTCATATGTGGTAGATCTACCACATATTTTTTTAAATTATTGTTTCCACAACATCTACCACACAAGACGTAAGACCTACCACATTTTTAGGCAACGTTTGTTTACAATTTTCAAATAACTCTAAAATTTCAACTTAATTTTTGTAAGAAATATAAAAAATAATCAATCAATTTTTAAAACGTTTCATCATGAATTTGGCTTTAAATATATCCGTGCCTAAACTTTTTAATATTTTAGAAACCCGCATATTTATATTTGCTAAAGTATCTTTTATACAAAGGAAAGGAGTTCTTTGTTCTATCTGTTAAAGAATCGTATATTTAATCAACCTAATAAAATGAGTGCAATGGGGTATAGTCGTTGCGCTGGGTATGCAGTTACAGTTGCACGGCTATACTCAATCCCGACTCTTGCGTCCTCGTTCGCGCACTCTGGGCAACGTGAGCAACCCATGTGCGATATGCGGTAACCAATCCGAGCTTCGGTGGGGCCCATCCGACTTATTCGGTTTAAGGGCTCACTGAAGTCTGCAGCGTCTGTTCACCAGTAGGTGCGGCTGCAAGCGGGTTTCTGCTTGGAGCAAGCGGCTCGCTATATAAAAGTGTATTTGGATGCGAAACCGGCCCCGTCCCAGCAATGGCTTGTGCGCTTGGTTTGGGATCCGCCACGTAAAAACCACTTCCAGCGAGAAGCAAGGTAAAGCCTCGGATGAGACCCTTATGATGACGACCACGGCAAACGTTTAAAGGCCTACGATTTGGGGGAATGCACCTGGAATGTCCGGACCTTAATGGGGAAGGTGCCTCTGCCCGGCTGGTTGATGTCCTCGTAAGGGCAAAAGCTGACATCACCGCCATCCAAGCAATGCGTTAGGCATGGTAAGGCAAGCAATGCCTGGGCCTTACGACGTCTACTACAGCTGCCATGTAAAGGAGCGCGAATTCGGAGTTGGATTTGTGGTGGGAGAGAGACTCCGTAGCCGAGTACTGTCGTTCACATAGGTGGAATAGCGTCTAGCCACAATCCGCATCAAAGCGAGATTCTTCAACATCTCGCTCATCTGCGGCCATGCCCAGACGGATGAGAGAGATGAGTTATCCAAGCGCTGCCCCCGCCATGCTATCAAAATCGTGCTTGGCGACTTCAATGCCAGGGTGGGAAAGGAATGAACCACCGTCGGAAAATTCAACCTCCACGACGAAACGTCCGACAACGGATTGAGGCTGATCGACTTCGCCGGGGCCCGAAGCATGGTAGTCTGCAGTACTAGGTTCAAGCATAAAAAGATCCATCAAGTACGTGGCTGTCTCCGGATTAAAAAACGAGAAACAAAATCGGTCATGATGTGATAAACGGAAGACACGCTTCCAGTGTCTTAGACGTACGCACACTCCGAGGCCCAAATATCGACTCGGACCACTATCTTGTTGCAGCAAAGGTACGCACCCGCCCCTTTGCAGAAAAAAAATGTCCGTCCAAATATGAAAGGAAAGCTCAACGTCGGAAAGCTGCAATCACAACAGACAACCAGTGCTTTCACTACTATACTCTCACACCTGCTCTCAGAGAGCACTCTTATACAAACCGACATATGCGAGCAGTGGAACCACATTTCCCGCTCATTAAGTACCGCCGCCGAAAAAGTGGTCGGATTTCAGCGAGCCCGAAAGAACTACTGATACGATGAGGAGTATCAGGAAGCTTCAGAGAAAAAAGATGCCGCATACAGGGGCACCCTGCGATCGGGCGGGATCTGAAGAGAGAAGCGAGACGTATTTGCCGCAATAAAAAGGGAGATGTCGAAATACGTGAGTGCAAAGAGCTTGAAATGCTGGCCGACAGGAAGAATGCCCGAAAATTTTACCAGAGACTGACTATGACGAGGTACGAATAGCATAACGCGGCTGAAAAACTACAAAGCTGCTGGAGCTGCCAGCAGAGCTATTCAAGTACGGCGGCGAGGAGTTGATAAGGTGCATGCATCAACTCTTGAGCAGAATATGGTTAGATGAACACATGCGCGATGACTGGAATTTAAGTGTGCTCTGGCCAAACCACAAGAAAAGCGACCCCGCCATTCACGCCTAGGGATGTTGCGATACCATAAAAGTATCGATACCAGTATCAAATGATGTATCAGAAGCTAAGTATTGATACAAATATTGGTAGTGGTATCGGAAATAAAATATCGATATTGTCTAGGCCCGTCTGCTAACACCAGGCGCATTAATACATGCTATGTACTGCTGCATGTGCAAACATTTCCTTTATGCAATTTAGGAAATTTTTGCACATGCATTTCTCAACTGCCATGTAATTGAACTTTCTTAAGTTTTAATTAGATGGCACTTCAAAGTATGCTCGGCATAGTCTGATGCATCCTCCGGACACTGCTTCCGGAGCATTTTGCGGACTCTGCATGACTTACAACCATGCAGAGGTGGCAAACGAGCTTTGCCATTGGCCACAGTGGCTAACCACCATTTTTTTTTTATATATAAATACATACATACATGCAAACATACTGTTCTCCCCTCTCACTGATATTTCAGATATTTTATCTTTTTGATAAAAATATAAAGTTTGACATAATATGAATGATGCAGTTAATGAAATTTAATAAGAAATCTTTAACAACTGCAGTGCGTAATAAACAAAATATAAAAATTAGCTTGATTTCATCAGAAATCAGTAAACCCTTTCTTTAAATTGGTTCTATGTACGAAAATTTCAGATTTTTCAAACCGACATTGCCCTAAACCGAGCTTTTGTCAATCTTGGTAATGTGATTCCATACTTTACTTTTCTGCGTAAAAGTAGAAAAACAGAAATAAAAACAAAACAATGTCGTTACGCTGTATACATATGTACTATGTTTATACGGTTTGAATACAGTACGATGCCATACAAGTATCGATACTAGTATCAAATGGGCATAGGAAATAAAATTTCGCGCAAACGATAACATGGAGTCACTAATCAGGAAATATACTTAAATAGAATTCTAGGAACAATATGGCTTGTATGAAGATGATATTGATATTGACAGAGCTGGGTCGTAATGATTCCTTTAGGAATTAAATCACTCCCAATCACAAATTACAAGGAATTGTAATTAGGAATCAAATCCTTCAGTCCACAGCAAAGGAATCGATTACTTTCTCAATTCCTTGAAGTAATTAAATAAATGAAATATTGCCATGAGAGTGTCAAACTAAAGAGTTTTCAAAGGGCTTACGGTCGAAAATATTTTAAAGGAGGGTTGTCACCTGTTAAAAAATATAGCACAATTTAATTGATAAACTAAATGATATATTACAATATAGATTTAAATTAAGAAGGTTTAAGAAAGATAACTTCTGGAAATAGTTTTAAGTAAAATTGAAACCTCTTTTAAAATATAAACTCGGTTATTTGATAAAGTAAATGAAATACTGCATTTTGGGAATCAAACTAAAGAGTTTTAAGAAGGTTTACGCCGAAAATATGTTGGAGGAGGGTTGCCACCTGTTTGAAAATTTAACTTAAATTAATTGATCTAGGTATCAAATTAAAGAGGTTTAAAAAAGAAGACTTTCAAAAATACTTTTGAGGAGGGTTGCCACCTATTTGAAAATTTTAACCCAGTTAAATTGATAAAAGAAAGAATATTTTACATCCTTTTAGGTATCTTTGGTTAAGATTTACATACAACAATTTTAAATTTTCTCCATAAGAAGAGTATTATATAAAGAATTTTTTTTTTGAACAGCTACAGTTTAAGTTATTCAGTTTTCTTAAAGTCCAATTAGTAATACTACTTAAGTATAAGTTATTTATTCAAGGCAGTTAGCAACCAAGAAATTTAACAAAGCTATCGCAATTCAACAGTAAAAAATTTTGTTTATAAATTTTTCGTATACTTTTTAAATTACTTTGAGGAATGGAATTCGAAAAAATCAATTACATTTTCAATTCCTTTCAAAGGAATTGGAAAAAAAATGCATTTTCAATTCCTTTCAAAGGAATTGATGGAAAATAATTACATTACTAGCACGTAATATATTCCAATTACAATATGGAATTACTTGTAATGGAATTAAAGAAAAAAGCAATTCCATTTGAAATTACTTCAAGGAATTGAAAAAGTTATCGATTTCTTTGCTGTGAACTGAAGGAATTGAATCCTAATTACAATTGCTGAGGAATGTAATTGTAATTGTAATGTAATTGCATTTACCCATTAAGCGGTATCGTAAGAAAATACCCATATGGGTATCAATAGTATCGTCACCTTAGTATCCAATACCGATTAACCCAGTATCGAAAACAAGGTATCGATACCAAGATTATATCAGTAGTATTGCTTCATCCCTATTCGCTCCAACTACCGCGGGATCAGCTTTCTAAGGTCTTATCGAGCGTATTGTGTGGTGGGCTTCAGCACCGTCAATGGTGGTGTGGTCAGTGTGGTTTTTAGACCAGGAAAAGACCCGCGAGAAATGGATCGACACTCACCACCTATTTGTCGACTTTAAAGCAGCTTTCGACAGCACTATAAGGAGTTGCATATACGCCGCTATGTCAAAACTCATACGGCTGTGTAAAATGAGGTTAAACAATACCACCAGCTCCGTCAGAATTGGGAAAGACCTCTCCGAGCCGTCCGCCACCAAACGGGGTTTCAGACAGGGCGACCCCCTTTCCTTTGACTTCTTTAATCTGATGTTGGAGAAGATAATAAGAGCTGCAGAACTGAACCGCTGAGGCACAATTTACTACAAGAGCGATGACATCGACATCATCGGCAACAAAAACCGCGAAGTGTGTTCTGCCTTTTCCAAGTTGGATAAGGAAGCAAAGCGAATCGGTCTGGTGGTAAATGAGGACAAGACGAAGTATCTCCTGTCATCAAACAAACAGTCATCTCCCTCGCGCCTTGGCACCCACGCCCCTATTGATAGTTGTAATTTCGAGAAAGTGGAGGATTTCGTTTACTTGGGAATCAGCATTAACACTGATAATAATGTCAGCATTGAAATCCAACGCAGAATCGCTCTAGCCAACAAGTGCTACTTTAGACTGGGTAAACAATTCAGTAAGAGGAGGAGGTATATGGCGCAAAAGCATGGACAATGACAACATCCGATGAGGCGGCTCTTGGAGTATTCGAAAGAAAGATTTTGCGGAAGATTTACGGGCCTCTATGCGTTAGCGACGGCGAGTACCGCAGACGATGGAACGATGAGCTGTATGAACTTTACAACGACATGGACATAACACAGCGAATTAAAATACAGCGGCTCCGCTGGCTTGGCCATGTCGTTCGAATGGACACCGACGCTCCAGCTCTGAAAGTGTTCAGCTCGGAACCCGCTGGTGGTACCAGAGGAAGAGGGAGGGCCCCACTGCGATGGAGAGATCAGGTGGAGAAGGACTTGGCTTCACTTCGCGTTTCCGATAGGCGTCAGTTGGCACAGAAGAGAAACGACTGGCGTGCTTTGCTGAACTTGGCCAAAATCGCTTAGGCGGTTACAGCGCCAAATAAGAAGAAGAAGAATAAAATGAGTTACTAGTCAGAACTGTAGTAGAGATGGAAAACTATCCATGTTCGTTACCATGTTTTGGATGTTTTCAAAGCAAAACATGGATGTTTTACCTGCAACTTACATAAACAAATGTACCTTTGGGGATCAGATTGTACAACATACCCTACATATTTGCATTTTTCTATAAAACCTTTTTTTGGTAAAAATATAATAGAAAGTGGCTGATATCACAGTGATGTAATGCATAGTTAGTGTTAAAAACTAAATTTTTAGAGAAGTGGCCTCCAACGTGTGTTTTAAAACACATTGGTCGAAAAAAAATAGCCGCATCATATAATGACAATTTTTAACAATTGTTAATTTTTATATATTTTTTTATCCAAAATATACATAGCTAATTTTTTAACAAAACCCGTATGAATCTAAGTTTCAAACCTGGTGCAGCAATTAAAAAATCAACAAACTTTCTTAAAATTTCGAGCTTTTTGATTCGATTTCTTAGAAAGATTTAGAGTTTGCATTTGCTTCCATATATTGAACAAACATAACTGATTTTTATATGGAAGAAAACCGTAACATCTTCGGTAAAAAATCTAAAAAATCAAGAATAAATTTCAGACCTTTTAAACTTTCATTTTATTCGAAAATCGAACCTACAATCACTGTCCAAACCCCTTTTTATTTTAGTGTGGTAGCATCGGCAAAAAAGTGTGGTAGATTTGAATAAGATGTGGTAGATTTTCCTACTCATATTTTTATTGGGTAAACATATCGCACACCGTCGTCAAAAGAGGCACAACTCAAAAATTAGATCGGAAAATATAAGTTCTAGTGGATCGTACAGATTCAACGCAATTGATACAAAAACAAGTATAACATTAGTTTTCTAGTTAGAGAATATAATCATGAAGAAAAAAAGTCGTGGGTACTAGGTACTCATGAAATTTTATGTGTTAACATAAATATGCGTACGCCAAAGCATAAAAGTACGTTTACATATAAATAGGTCCATTCAATAACTTTTCCAGTAATTACTCGCAGCGAGAGCGTAAAAGAAAAATATAGAGTAAAATTGAGAGGAAGAGAAAATTTTCAGAAAAAGTTATTGAACGCAAAACTAGTAAAAACTTTGCAACTTACGCCGTTTTGACACTTTCTGACAGTTAATTTTTGGCGCGCAATTTTCTTTTTAATTAGGAATATTTCCCATCGTCATAAAAATAAAAAAATACCCATTGGATTTAAATTATTCATCCATATTTTCATTTGACTAATTACGTTTCATCAAATCGTCCTTTTAAAATACTTTGTTTACATTTAAATTTGAAACATAACCTTACTTTTTAGCTCCTGCAAATTCCTGCTAGTAAAATTTTTACTTGCAAGAATTTGCAGCTCTCTCCGGTTATTACGCTCTCGAATCGAGCTCTCTTGTAAATTTTTTGGGTTATTGAATGCATTTCCAGTAAAAACTTGCAAGTACTAGTAACAATTCGTAACAATTTTTTGATATTGAATGGACCTAATGTTATCTCAATCAAAGCTGATTAGCTGTCAAATTGGTTGTGGTCGAGGAAAAGTTAAGCTTCTTCCCTGTGCCGCCATGTTCACTTTTTTCTGCTACACAAATTATGCTCTTTAAATATAATTTAAGATAGTATTTTATTAAAAAAAAAACCTTTACAAACCCTCTTCCTTGTTAGCGTAACCTTGGTTTCTAATTACAGATTAGGGTGTTAAGCTCGAAAGTGAGGATAATCTTTTTATATGTAAACCTACTATTAGGTGATTCAGTTATATACATACATACACATTCAGGTTAGGTCAGAAATTAAACATTAATTGCATTTAATTTTATTCATTATGCTGATTTATTTTTTTTGTTTGAAGTGAAACTTCTTTAGCGGCGGTTGGTTGGTTGGGAGTAAATTGGCAAGTTCAGCGGAAATTGCACACGGAAATGGTGCAACGGAAATGATGCGACGGAAATGGTGCAACCGAAATAGTGCAACGGAAATGGTGCAACGGAAACGATGCAACGGAAATGGTTGGGGCTGAAACAAGTGCTTATTATGTGTATGCATATGGTATTAATTTAACAAAAATTTGCTAATAAAAGGTTAAAGAATAACGCTTAGAAAAATACCAATACAATAATGAAAGCAAGGATGAGTACGTACATAGATAAAGAAAAGGATAAAGGCAAAGGCAAAGGTAAAAATAAAAACAAAAACAATTTAAACACTTTACTTACATATATTAGGGCAAAGGTGAAGGGGAATATGTAGATAAAAGTGAAGATGAAGATAGGGGAAGAAAGATTAAAATAAAGGTAACTAAAGAGAAAAGGATATAGAGAGAGACACACAGACTCAATCTGGGAACTATTTTGGGATTTTAGAGAATTTTGGGACTTATCGCTAAAATAATCGATACTTTTATCGGTTTTGTTATCGATATTTATCGATTTCTTTATCGAAATATTTATCGACAATTTTGCTATCGATATTTTCGGAACTTATCGATATTTTTATGGGGGTTGTAATCGATATTTTTACCTATTTTGTTGGCGATATTTTTTGTCGATTTTGTTATCAATATTTTTATCGATATTTATCAATTTTGTTATCGATATTTATCGATTTTTTTATCAATATTTACCGATTTTGTTATCGATATTTATCGATATTGTTATCGATTTTATGAGCGATATTTATCGATTTTGTTATCGATATTTTTATCGACATTTATCGATACCTATCGATTTTGTTATCGATTTTTATATCGATATTTATCGATTGTGTTATCGATTTTGTTATGGATATTTTTGTCGATAGTTTTATTGAATTTCTAATCGATTTCGTTAGCGACATTTTTATCGATTTTATTATAAATATTTTTATCGGTTTTCTAATCAATTATGCTACCAATATTACTATCGTTTTTGCTATCGAAATTTTTACCGAATTTTTCATCGATTTTGTTATCGATATTTTAGTCGGTTTTGTTATCGAAAGAGTATAAACATAAAAATGAATATAAGGAAAAACAGAATAACTTAAATGTAATTAGAACGAACAGGGGTAGAGGTAGGGATCTAGATAGAAATAAGACAAACAATATAACCTTAAGCAAAAGCAGATGTATGTATGTATGGACATATGTATGAATGTATATTGGTAATGAGACAAAATAGATATGTATGTAACGTAAGTTTCCCTTCTCCAGTGTGGCCCAGGCGCACTTACTTTTTTTATACATTTTCATTATTAATTCTTTTAATACATGAAATTATCGGTATGATTGATAAAATTTGACACTAGTATATACATGTGACTCAAGGGAGTTAAAATATCTTGAAAACACCGAATCAATTACTGTTTTTTGATCTTGTAGTTCGAGCATTTATATTTGTATATTCAGTTTTTCTTTTAGGAATATGAACTGTGGTTCTGCTTCATCTGTCGCTAGGTTTACGTTAAAGTCATGTATACATACCATTTTTTGTTTGCAAAATGGGAAGTTAATTCATTTGATCGGTATTTCCTCTTACTCTCGTCTTCTTTTTGTGCAATCTTGTATTAGCTCTAATCCAGTACTCAATGAACTTACAGGTATTTACACGAACTTGCAGGCGGTTACAGGAAAAATGATCCCGTACTCCAAAATAATGTAAATGAGAGCGAGTTTTGGAGAGTTGTGAAGAGAATGAAGTTGCAAGATTTTACCCGATGCTTTTTTGTTCCCGTACTTTTTCTGTTACTCACTTTTTACTCTCACTTCAGAGAGTCATTTTGCTGTTTAACATTTTTACAGGGTTTTACACGAAAAGTATTAGATCAGAGCTATTATATCATCCATACATATGTATATATACATATATCCATGTATGTTCATCAGTTATCAACGGTCCCAGTTAAAATGATTTCAGTATTTTTTTAAATTTTCGCTTTGCTTTTTTATCAATAGACTACTAAACCTATGCCTAAAACCATGCTGCAAATATCAAAACCACTTGCAACAAATGAGTTCATACATATCGTCGATGTTTTTCAAAACCGCTTAAATGGCCGTTGTGGCAAAAATGAGATTTGGTAACCTTGAACTCCAGGCATCGAGATTTATGCATACAAATTGTTAAATCGTTATTAAAACAACAGATTTGAAAAGTAATAGCTAGACAAAATACCGCCTATCAAGGCAATGCCTTCAAAGAATAAACCGTTTTTTCCCTCTCCTGTAAAATTTGAGTGCTGTAAGATATGCGGATTGGCAATTGGGCGATGGGCGGTTTTGCAAAAACATCGACGATATGTATTTACCAGCGATGCCAACTTGCGGGGAATTCCCCGATTTGCGGGGAATTTATGTCGGTGCGGGGAATCGGGGAATGACCTGCCTTTTGTGGGGAATTTTGACTATTTACACAATTTATCTAAAACATCGAAAAATGGATATCAAATGAAAGGTATTGTTGAGGACTTTTATTAGAACATTTTTTGATTAGGGTTGCCACGCTTCTATGTAATAAAGATTTTTATTTTGTTAATTCCAATCGGCATTTTTTATATATACACATTACATATACGCTCAAGATATATACTATTCAGTCCAGCGTATTTCGGGAATAGGGTTGCCACCGAAATTTTAGCGTAAGAAATTTACTTAATAGATATCGAAATCGATTTTTTTTTCAAAAATATTTTTTTAAAGCTATCCAAATGACCGATATTTGATATCAAAACCTTTAAACTTTAAAAAGTATATGCTCTCCGGGCAAAGCTCGGTCAACCTGGTACTTGCAATAAATAGAGATAACTGCGCCGATAGTACTTAGAATTCAACGCAGAGCTGCCGCCGTGTTGAAAAAAATTGTTCAATGTTATAATGAATTAAACAGTGTATAATTATCAATTAAAACACTTATTTGAGGTAAAATTTTCGAGTGACGAAAGCTGAACTAGAAACACCAAATTTATGATATCAATTTCGTGACGAAAATTATACGCATTTTTTAACTGCCTTGGAAACGTACGGAAAATCTTTTCTTTTCATACGAATCGTTGCAAAAGTTCTGTTTTTTATTTTGTGTTTCTAGCAGTAGACGGAATTCCGCTACGTTCCGAATAATAAAAAAGATTTTCCGTACGTTTCAAAGGCATTGAGAATTATTATTTAATTTTACTTTTTAGTCCATTTATAAAAGCGTTGTATATTAAAAGTTTTTTTTTTTATAATATTTATTTCTCTGCAGCTTCTCGACACTCCTCATCATACCAGTAATGAGCGGGAAATGTGGTTCCACTGCTCGCGTATGTCGGTTTGTTGCAGAGTGCTCTCTCACAGCAGGTGTGAGAGACGAGCGGTGAATCCATTGCCCGTCTGTTTTTAACCGACTTCCAAAAAAGGAGCAATATTTTTTTTATTTTGATTTTATTTTTTTTTATGTATGTTACCGCATAACTTTGGACCACGTCAACCGATTTCAATAATTGAAGCAGAAAGCTAGTGTCTCAGAGGTGATCCCATACTAATTTGGTTTAGATCCGATCATTGAATCATGAAATATATAGATATATATATATTTTTTTTTAAGTCGGTTTATTTTTTGCTAAAAATTACTTGTTATTGTAGCTTTTCGACGTTGAACTTTCCTTGCAATGTTCGGGGCCTTTTTTTGCTGAACCGAGGTAGGGTCGTATATTGGCTGCATTAAGATAGTGGTACGAGTGGAGTCGATGTTTGGCCCTCGGAGTGTACGTATGTACATCTAAAACACTGGAAGCATGCCTTCCGTCTCTCACAACATTCTCGATTTGGTCTCCCGTTTTTCGATCCGGAAACAACCATGTAGCTTGGTGGTTACTGGAAGCAAGTACTACATATTACCATGTTTCGGGCCGCGGCGTAGTCGATCAGTCGCAGCCCGCCGTTTCTATATGGAGGCTGAATTTTCTGGCGTCAAAGATCCCTCCGTTGCCCACCATGGCATTTAAATCGCCAAGCACGATTTTTATAGTTGTGGGGGGGTAGCGCTAATATGTACGCTCTAAGCTAAGAGATCCTTGGATGTCTCGTCCTTCTCTTCCATCAGGGCATTGGCACATATGAGCGAGATGAAGAATCTCGCATTGATGCGGATTGTGGCTAGATGTTCGTCCACTAGAGTGAACGCTGGCCTCTCTGCCACCACAAATCCAACATCGACTTGCGCTCCTTTACGTGGCAACTGTAGTAGACGTCGCCAAGCTCCACGCTTACCTACCTCGCCCCGTCCATCGCATTTTTAATTATTTATTTGTTCAGTCTACAGAAAAAATATCTTACAGACTAATTACAGTTAATTGAATACAGTAAAAAGATTAAGTTTAAATTCTACAATATTAACATTGAAATCGATAATATCACTATAAGCATAACATAATCGGGCACATCGTACAAGAGGTTCATTCAGAGAGTAATTAGTTTTGTAAGTTGGATGACCAAATATACGACTGTTTCTTAGACACCTAGGGGGAATATGAGTTTGGAATAAGTTAGCCAGCTCATTACAGTTAATGTTCTCATTGATAACGTTATAAACGAAAATTAAAGAGAAGTAGATTCTTCTATCATGCAATGACTGCAGGCCGAGCAACTTACGTCTACCTGTGTAATGGGGAGGACCATTAAGCCAATGCATTTTGTGCAAGGCGACCTTTGTAAAGACTTTCTGTACCTTTTCAATTTTTATGGAATGGACCTCATAATAAGGGTTCCATATCAACGAGCAGTATTCGAGGCGACTTCCCCCAGTCTTTCTTCTAATGAAACCGATCATTGGAAATGATTTGGAAACTATATAGTCAATATGTTTGGTGAAGGATAACTTGGAGTCAAAAATAACACCTAGATCTTTCATCTCATCACAGTGACTTAAGAAACAGTTATTTAATTTGTAATTAAACATTAAAGTAGTTGATTTTCTGGTGAATGTTAACACGAAGCATTTCTTAACATTTAGATGTAAATGGTTTGTTGTGCACCATTGCCCTAAAGCATCTTAATCTGACTGCAGATTGTTACTGTCTGATAAATTTTGTACCTCTAAAAGGAGTTTTATATCATATGCAAACATTAGGCATTTTGCAAACTTAAAGTGGTTCGCCAAATCATTTATAAATTATAGCAATGGGCCACAGTGTGTTCCTTGTGGAATGCCCGACCACGCCTCGACTAAGGTTCTGGATTTAGCAGAGCCAATTTTAACAAATAATTTTCTGTTATTTAGAAAACTGGCGAAGAAAACTAAAAGCTTCCCCGTTACTCCATAATGTTTCAATTTGTATAGCAAAATTTAATGATCAACTTTGTCAAATGCCTTCGAGAAGTCTGTATATATTACGTCTAACTGAGCATGGTTATTGAATGCATTTATTATTTTATTTGTGGCTAAAGCTAAATTAGCGCAAGTCGATCTACCAGGCATAAATCCATGTTGACAGTTGCAGATAACTTTGCTGACGTGACTGAATAGCTTTACTTGAATTATGTGATCGAATAGTTTGGCTATGGTACTTTGTTTAACGATAGGCCTATAGTTGCACACATCGTTGCGGTCCCCAGATTTGTAGATAGGCTCAATTGAACAAAGCTTCCACGGGTCGATAAAAGCGCCTTTATTTAAACATTTATTTAATAAGAGTGTAAGGGGATAAGCTACGGTATCAGAGATAGTTCTGAAGAATTTGGGAGAAAATCCTTCACAATCTATTTTGAGACTAGGTTTTAGTGCCGAAATCGCAAGCTCAAGATCATCCATACTAATACCAAAGGTGGTAATGTTTTTTAATGGATGAGGGGTTAACACTGGATATATTGTAGTGTCATATTTTTCATAAACTTTCTGAAAGAAGCTAGCAAATAGATCACACGTGTCCTGGGTATTGTTGGAAACAACCCCACCATACGACAAGCTTGATGGAAAACCATTTGATTTTCTCTTAGAATTAATAAAATTCCAAAAGCTTTTTGGGTAAGATTTAAGCTCTGTTTCAACAGAAATCATATATTCTTTAAACAAGACGTTGTGCAGGCTGTCAACTCTTTCCTCAATCTACGATAATGCTGGTGATCTACTTCGGATCGGCTCGATCTGTATTTTTTGAACGCTTTATTTTTTTAATTTTTTAAGTTGCATAGCTTAGAGTTAAACCATGGCGGTTTATTATGCGTTTTTACTATTTTTAAAGGCACGAAGCTAGAGATTGCGTAGGAGAGCTTCCCACAAAAAGTCTTATATGAAGCCGTTAGATCGTCTGATGAGCTCAAAAACCCCCAGTCAGTTTCTTTGAAAAACTCATTAATTGCCGCGTAATTTCCTTTTAGGTATTTATATTCTTGCGATTTAGTAGTAGGTAAAGTATCGTAATCGTAGAATTTAAAATTAGTTCGTATTGCTTTATGGTGCAACGTATTTCTTGAAATAGGCGCTTCACATTCTTCACAAGAAATTTTTAGATCATTGGAAGAGAATATGAGATCAAGAATTTTTCCGTTGTTATTTAATATTGGATTACACTGCCTAAGATTATGTGAAAATAGAGCGCTAACAAACAATATATCGATATCCGATTTGATGTTTGTTGGTAACAAGTTATTACTATGGTTTGACCAACACAGGTTACTTAAGTTGAAATGGCCCAGATAAATTATCTCGTTATAATGAACAACGTCTGTTACGAGGACTAAATTATCTAAATGCTTCTGATAAATATCTAAATCGCTATAGTCAGGAATATATGACAATATAAATACAACAGATTTATTATTTTAAAACATAACACTGACACAGATTTGCTTTATTTCGCCTTCAGCATTATTAATTTTAATTTCCTTGCAGCGCAGATCCGCTCTAATTGCTAGAAGTACACCACCGCCTTTTTTGAAGCCAGTAGCCTTCGGATAGCGATCCTTTCTGTACACTTGATAATAGCTATCAAAGTATTCCGATGAGGATATATTATCATTCAGCCATGTCTCAGTTATAGCGATAATATCATATTCATGTAGCGAGGTACATCATGGATGGCGGTGACGTCAGCCTTTATTTTCCCTAGGACATCAACCAGCCGGGCAGAGGCACCTTCCCGATTAAGGGTTCGGATATTCCAGGTGCATACGATCAAATCATAGTCCTTCCTATGCTTGTCCTGATTGTCATCAAAAGAAGGGGGTATCATCCGAGGCATGTGTTTTTTTTTTCATTGGGCACGGTTTTAACGTAGCGGGACCCAAACCTAGCGCACGCGCGTTGTTACGCCCTCCCACTTTAGCTCGCTCCCAAACTAGTGTTCGGTCTCTACCCAGAGGATTCATGGATATAAATATCCGGACGTAGTGAGCTGCGATTTGAACTGTAACCACACGAATCACTTCTGGCCACTCCCAGTCAAAAGCTTTACAGTACTGGGAAATGTACAAAACATAGTGGTCAAAGGCGAATATCTCAACTAAACCGTGATGTAGTTTTTCAATTCATAGCTCTACATACCTGTATAGTAAATAAACTAAATAGCCGGACCAGACGTTATTCAAAATAAAAAATGAAAGAAAGTAAGTGCGCCTGGGCCACACTGGAGACAAATATCGATGACAAAACCGATAACAAAATCGATAAATTTGTCAATGTTATTGTGGCTTATTAAAATTTTATTTTTATTATTTTTTATTGAGCTTTGTACCACGATTGTTTATTAGGAAAAATTGAAAAAGCAACAAAGTCTAAGCGGTAGAAGTTAT
>NW_023460290.1:6491-39284 GCF_013731165.1 Rhagoletis pomonella | reverse complement strand
TTTTTTTGTTTGCAAATATCAACAAATCTTTTTTACTTTGTAATCCCTGTGGAAAAACCGCAACTTTTTTTTTGTGATGCAGTCTAATGTACATACATACTTATAAAACACGTATGTAAGTACAGCGTATGAGTACGCGTTTCGCTCGTTTGCTGACTTTCGCTTTTCCTTTCCTATCACCTGAAGGCTTTTGGCTGTAAAAGTTTGTCGCTGTAGTAGTAGCAGCAGCGGTAAATGACATTTCAAATTCGTTTTGAAAACTTTGCATTTTGTTCGTTCGCAGAAAGAACACGCAGTCTTGAAGTTTTAATTTTCTTTATGACAAAACTCCATTAAAGCAGAAATAAATTTTATTCCGTGCAGCAAATCGGTTGGTGACTTTGAGAAAATGAGCGCGAATGAAAAAAACAATCAGCCGGCAAACGAAAGTTTTCCGAAGGAACTCATAATTTAATTAGCTAAAGCATAATGCTTAAACTCAAAGCACGTGATTAAGGGACGAAGTGCTGCTAAAAAGTTGGAATGGATATAGGACGTACATACTCTCGTTGTTTTAAGGTTATTTGCCGTTGATAAAAGTTGCAATATGCTTATTGATTGAGGTGTTTAAGAGAATAAGATTTTAAGCTATGCTAAAGAGCAATGATAAATGTATCCTTAGCTAATGGATATCGATAAATTTATCATAAAAAATTATCGGTATAGAAACGAAAAATAATATAAATAAGACCGTATCCATTATTTTATCGAAATATGTGTTATTAAATGTATCGATAACAGTATCGATAAATATGCATACTGGGGTAATCGATATTAATAAATTACTTTTAAATGATGGTCTTGTAGTAATTGTACCTGAGCGGTTCAGTTCTGCGGAATTTATTATCTTCTCCAGCATCTTTTCGATTAGCGCTCTAACCGCCAAAACGATTCTGGCCTAGTCCAACAAAGTACGCCAGTCGTCTCTATTTTATGTCAGCTGACGCGGAGTAGAAATGCCAAGTGAAGTCCTTCTCCACATGGTCTTGCCATAGCGAAGGAGGCCTCCCTCTTCCTCTGCTACCACCAGCTGGTGCCGAGTTGAACACTTTTAGAGTTGGAGCGTTTCTGCCCATTCGAACGACATGTCAATCAATTCAGCATACCGCAAACAGCGTAGGTTCTCTTTTTTATCCGGTTCTGTGGACTGACGTGTTTTGGTCGGCGGCAAAGTCTATCAGCCTCGTCGTAGAGGCTGAAAGTTCAAATAAGAAAAAGTTCCATTCTACTGACGCCAAAGAACAACTAATATAAGAAATGTCCGTTCAATTTTTTTTTTTAATATTCAATCACACACACAGACAACCGCAAATTATAATAAATTGTTTAGCGAGAATATTTACATAAGTTTACGATCTTGCACACACAAATAAACAAAGTTGTTTAGGTGCGATTGCTAACACTGGGCGCCTAATTGCATGTTATGCACTGTCGCATGCGCAAACATTTTTTTTGTTTAATTTATGAATTTCTTGCACATACACTTCTCAACTGTCATTTAATAAAACTATCTTAAGTTATAATTTGATGGCACTTCAAAGTATGCCCGGCCTGGTATAATGCATCCTCCGGACACTGCTTCCGGTTTACAACCATGCCCACCTACCCACTACTTTTTGTTCCAATAAATATATATTTTTTTATACATATGTATAAATACATAAATACATACATGCAAACATGCTGGTCTCCCCTCTCACTGAGTTATTCAATATATAGTATTGAAAATTAATATAGTGCATCAATTTCTGTATTCAAATGAATTTAAAACCTAAAGCACACACAAATTAAATTATATATGTATTAGGGTGCTCCTTAAAATATCAAAATCATGGGCACTATTTGAGCCAGATTTTAACAATCGATTACTGTATTGTTCAACCAACAAAAATAATTCGTGTTATACATATGTTGTTTACCTCTAAAACTTTGAAAGCAAAAATGAAATACGGCACCCTTTGGCATCTATGTACAGCCGTCATCGCCGTGTTGCCATTTTAGCCGTTTTCCGGCTAGATTTAGCCGGTTGCGATAGCAAACAGCCGGAGAAAATTCGGTTTAGCCGGCAGGCGATTTGTTAGCCGTTTTGCAAAAAAAAAAATAGCCGTTTTTAGCCGATTTTGCTATTTGCTATTCGCCTTATTTTATTAAAATTGAAATATACAAGTTTTTATTTTTAAAAATTTAGTAATCCAAAATGTATTAGAAATGGCTAGTCTTATCTCTTAGAAAATTTGCATGTCGGACTGTGTTATATAAAATTGAAAAACAATCAGACAGTGAGCCGATTTCAATGTTTTTTGTTTTATGCGAGTGACCCAAATACATATAAACTGGGACGCGTCATTTTAGCTGATTAAAAAGTTACAAAGTGTGAAATCTGTTTGTAGTATATGTTGTTTGTTAAGTTATGAGTTACATATTCATAAAAAATAATAAACATTAAATAAACTAAAGAAAAATAGGCAAATCTTGCTACAATTTTGCGTCCCAGCTTATATTTGGGAGGACGTAGCGGGGATTTTCTTCATAAAATTTTTCCTATGAATGTCTTAAATTTAAGTGTGAAGTTTTATTCGCTACACCTAAAAAATAACAGAGCACGAATTTCGATGTAGAGCAAAACTCTCGGGAAGACAATACATGGTGCAAACATACTTTTTAAATTTTATAAAATGAAACTGCAGTAATTTTCATACAAACATAGTTTCGTGCTTATATTTTTGTATATATAAATTTTTTAGCAGCACCACATCTTTATCAGAAAATTCCAAAAATTGGTACTGTTACAAGTTGCAGGGCATAATTTTAACTCGACCTCCTTCCTATTCCATGCATAACGGTACATCTTTTAGAGGTTTTAAATTATTTTGCGTCAGCAATTTGTCATCAAACTGCTTTAGACCGTATTACGTACCCTATCCTCGGAAAAGCAAACAACTTTTTTTTCGAACCTATGCTCAGGTGTACCGAATTCTGGCAGCTCGGAAACGCGCAACACTTTTAATATTTTCATCCAACTTCACTAACTTCAAATTTTTTTTTGTCCAATCTAGCCGGTCGCCCCGAAAAGTTCTGGCAACACTGATCGCCACTAAACGTCGCTTTGGTTGTATTCATTTTCATATGCTTGCGGGTATCCTAACTTTGACGCCAAAAATTTCGCTGTGGTGAGTTCGCCGGCAATGTGTTTCAGCTATTAAACTGGCGAAGCACACTGGCCGTGATTCCAAAAGCAAATTTCGGTTCGTGTTACGTTCGATATCGAATGCAGCGATTCAAGCCCGATTTTTTTTTTTTTAAATTTGGAAATTTTTGGGCATATCTTTACTCCATAGGTAGAACAAAATAAAGGTGTGCCCCATACAAAATTTAGATTTCGCTATTTTTAAGGCCCACCCTAATATGTACATATGTATGTAGTTACTTCAAAAAAGTATTAAAAGAAAACTCATCTCCACTATTTTTCACATTCTGCCAACAACACGACAGTTAAGTGAAAATCTACATAAATAATAAATGTGATAGCTATTGTAAATCATATAGCAACGCTATGCATTACTACTTGCGGATACATATGTATATCTACTATGTACATACATACATACGTATATGAATAGATGCATGCAGCTAACAACAGGAGACATGAATAGATGGTGTGATAAAGTGATGCACGTTTTATATGTGCATATGTACATATATATTTATGTATATAAGTATGTACGCGCCTTCATACATACATATCTACATATATATGTACATCCAACCAAATATGATGTGCAGTGACTGTAAGTGAACTGTAACTGAGCAAATTGCAAGCGACGTGTTGAAAGTGTTATAATCGTCGGAGCGCCAGCAAAGCTGGTGGACAACTAAAAACGAAAAAGCTGAAAACAAAAAACACACACACACACACAAAAATCAAATAAAAAACCTAACGGATGCCGAGTGGTAAAACGGCAACGGAAATGGCATTACGTTTGCATTTTAAATTCGCACACGCCAACTACCGTAAATAACCGAAGGCAAAGTCAACCACACTCCGTCCCAGCATGACAAGATACCTAAGTAAGTAAGTAAGTAAGTTACGCCAAGGCCGGTGCAAGTGGCGCTTAGGGCAAAAGTGTTAGGAATAAGCAAGTGAGACTGCACCTTGTTGAGGCCTCCTTGAGTGTGTCGACCGCCTTACCCCTACCGTCGACAATGAATGTGAAAAGACGTTGAAAAGTTTCAATTCTTAGTCCTTGGTGTATTGTAGCTGAAATATGCAGGACAGTGCTGGTTTGAAGTTGAAAAGCTGCCTTGAAGGTGCAGAAAATCGCACTTAAGCAACCTTTCCTTTGGTTTGATTTATACGCCAGGTCACAAAGGCAAATCGGCAGTCCAAATAGAAACCGAGAGTCTGCCAGTGAGTTAGTTATATTTTCTGTTTCTGTTTCCTTGGATGCACAGCAAAGATACTTAACGTTTTTAAGAGTCGCTATTTTGCAATGGGTAGTGGAATGGTAGTTGCATGTACGATTGTCTGCGTGTATGTATGTATGTATGTATGCCCGTGTGTGTGTGCGCTGCCACAATCGAACTGTCCGGCTACTTTCTTTCTTTCTCATATCTTCGTAGGCACCATCAGCCTGCCAAGCAATTTTGTGTTCATTTGACTGCATAGCTCACATGCATACTTACAAGCGTATTCTATGCATACTTTCTTACGAGTTGGACATTTATGCATGCACGCACATGCATACATAGTATGTATGTATATATGAATAGTATGCATGGAAGTGCGTAAGCGTACGTATGAAAAAGGCGTAAATTTTCTTAATGGACTGAAAATTGGGCAATTTTATATAGCCTTATGAATAAAACATTTTTATTTTGCAACAATTACAAGCAGCCAGTTAGACTAGCAGACAAATACAAATATTGTATTTTGCCAGCGGCCAAGGACAAATGGGAACCGAAGGCATCTTGAACCAAAACAAACACATAAAAAAGAAAGATCTATGGATTTATTGTGACAAAAATGTACACACGAAATGAAATGCAGCGTAATATCAATCGAATGGCTAATTTCTCTGCCGAATCATTCATATGTGAGACGGTGTACGAAAAAAATATTCGCATGCATAAATTTATGTATAGATATTTGGGTTTGTGGAATCTTGATATGCTGACCGCTATTAGCTATTAGCAGTTTACTTTATTTCTACATTCAGATGTGATATGTGTGTTTGAGATTTCGGTACGTTTTTATGTTTTTCGTGCATAAAGTGTGAGTCCTACAATAACACATTTCCTTGCCAAGCGGGCCACCTCATCTCTCCGCTTTTGGATTATGTGATAATTAGTTTAAAAATTCAGGACGACGGTTTAAATATGGGAACCCAATATTTATTCAGGGTTTCTGATTATGGGTATGGAGCATGATTTTCAAATTCAAAATGGCGGATGCAATATGGCAGCCTGAAACGTTTTCCGCGGGGGTTCTTGTCGATGATTACGAACCTAAAGTCGGAATGGAACAAATTCAAAATGGCGGACCCAGTATGGCGGCCAAAAAATATAATCGATTAGATTCACATAAAATTTAAAAATCAGGCATTTCTAAGGTCGCTGACAACGCGTCTGAAACCAGATATCATGCAAAAATTAAAATAAAATACGTACATGGCGTATGAGTAACATTCTCATCTCGTCTTGTAACTCATACGCCACGTACATCGTACGTACGTTCGTTTTAACTTTTGTTTTGTTTTTGAATTTTTAAGTTCTGATTCGTAGTCAGCAACATCAGGAACCCCCGATTGTAAGGTCTTAAGCGAAATCAATTCGAGTGTTTAAAATCAACGCCATTTAAAAAAAATAGACCTCTTAAAAGACCTCTTAAGGAAATTCCTCCGAAAGGTGTTGAATTGTTTAAATTAACCCAAAAATTTAAAGATAGGATGGTCCGCTTGGCAAAGAATGTCCCATATATGTACATAAAAGCACATATGTTCATAAGGAAATCTCAATCAGCATGTTCTATTCAAGTATTTGGACGACTACTTATCCATAAGTATATTCGACCAGTTGGTTCATATTTCTAATGAAACTTGAGTATAAATTCCAAGAATTTTAGGTGTCTTAACTTTTTTAAGACTCTATAAGTATATATATCTACAAAAATCGTATGTTTCTTAAGCTATTTTAACTAAATCCAGTAAAAACGCCAGTCCTTTCCCTTCTGTGCCGTCTGATGCCAGCTGGAATTGCCAAAGGGATCTAAGTGCTTCTTCAACTGGTATTTCTATTGCTGTGGAGGCCTTCTTTTGCCAGTTCCCAATTGGTTCCTCAGCCCGAAATAGCATTTGTTGGTAGGAGCGATTCTATCACAGCGGCGCATCCCAATTTTGACAGAGCTGGTGGATTTGTTTAACATAATTTTACACAGCAACATTAGTTTCGCAGGGATACTAAATTCAGACATTGAAGCATATGAGCCAGCTCCTTTTCGTGCTATCGAATGCAGCTTTAAAATCGACAAATAAATTATGAGTGTCGAACCTAATTTCGCCGGTCTTTTCCAATAATACCTGGTTTATGGTGCATACCCGATTTATGGTGGATTTGTCAGTTTTATAGGGAAATTGATAAGGCCCAATTATTACTTTAACTGCTGGCTTGAGTCTATCACAAAATACGCTCGATTAGACCTTACAGGCAATGCTTAGAAGGCTGATCCTGCGTTAGTTGCCGCGTATGGTGGTTCGATCGCATTTGTTGTGGATTGAGCAGAACATATTTAGAGTCCAGTCGCCAGGAATACTATATTCTACATGGCTATATTCTATATAAGATCAAAATTGCTTAAATGCAGTAGGTTCCCAAGTTAAACCAAAACTATAGATTCTATATAAGAGTTGAAGCATGCACCTTATCAACTTTAGCACTCGGCGATGAAGTCTCTTTTACACCACTAATACTTTCACCGATTTAGCGCTCCTTTACGTGTTGGCTGTTGTAAACGTCAAAAGGCGCGACGTGATTCTAGTCTTGCCCGTCCTTCATATATTTGCGAAGACATCAGCCAATCGGTCAAAGTCAAATTCACCATTAAGGGTCCCATTTGCACTGGTTAACCGAGGATGCTTAATGTTTCTCATTGGAATTTGTTTCTATGCGGTGCGTCCCAAATCCAGCACACCAACAGAAACTCTAATAAATTATTAGTATGAATTTATATAATGAATCGCTTACTCCAAAACAGACATTCAAATACAGACATCGAATACTAAAGCGCCCTCCTGTTCTGCCGGACCCATTTAAATAAAAAAATAAGAAATAATACAAGCACCTAAATAAGGCGAGCTTCTGCATCTAGTTTCTTAGATCAAAGAGCGAAGGCAATAGATTCAGAATCGTCTACGCGTATACTGTGCCCTTATACATACGCACATACATACTTCCATATAAAGGTAACCCAACGTAGGTTACAAGTGATTTCATATTGCTGGCTTGTACATTTTAGAACGCGATGATTGGTTGCTTGTTCGCTGCTGTGCCTTGGCATGTATATACATATATACATAAGCATATACACATGTTCGAGCACATGCACGTACTAACGATTATTCTGGTATCACATTGATACTATAAATTGTTGATTAATTCAAGAGCCTGGCATATGCAGTCACAATTTACCTCCCCATCTCAACACACTCCAGATTTTAATCTATTTAACCAGGCGTGGAGGTGTTATGGCTACTATTATTATTATTATTATTCGCATGGACAAAGTCAAACGCCGGAAACGGATATACCAAACACTCATCGTTTAAGTGTCTCTCAGACGGAAATAAATTGTCGCAAATACATAGATGTGGTTCATAGATATGTGTATGTATGTAGGATGCATGAGTGTATGAAGTCAAACAGCTGTCAAATGGATACAAGTGCGTACTTACGTATGCGCATTTGTATGTATATTAGGATGTATCTCTCCATATAGAAAAAACAACAGTACTGTTTTTCCATCGGAAATAGAAAATTATGCAAAAGAATTTTAAGATTTACGTAAGCTGGGCTGGCGTCGAAATATCTCCAAAAAAAATTTATTTTAAAAATTTGTTTTTTAATTTTTTAATTTAAAAAAAAAAAAATTCTAAAAAATAAACTCAGATGATGAAATTATTTAAGCTTAAAAAGTATCTATGCTTACAAATTTTTAAAAATTTTATCCACCTAACAAAACAAAAGGCATTTTGGTAGTATTTTCAAATCGGTCAAGCTCACATAAATCTTAATACTTCTCCGATAACCAGTTTTATAATTCCGATGGAAAACCGCAATTTTTGTTTAAATATGCACTCTAGTATACATACGTAAATGTATTAAAATGCATCTGTGGTATGATAGCATTTGCCTTATCGCTTAACTGAAGAATATGTGCTTATTTGTTCTTGCATGTACGTAACTACATACATATATATATATGAACATGAATATATGTGATTGTTTGTGCGTGTGAAAGTGTGAGCGATGTTTTATTGAAAAAGTTTGAGCCCCGGCGTGCTTGTGATTCAAAATCCACTGTTCTCAGTGTTGATTGCGAATTTCAGTTCTACACAATAGCATACATACATACATGTGGGCATATGTATACAATGAAGCCCAGATATAACGAAACTTGATAAAATTAAAAACTCAAGTTAAAAAAAAAAATTGTTGGTAAGTTCAGTGAAATGGAAAGAAATAGGGAAGACATTTTTAAAAATCTTGATAAAAAAAAATCAGAATATATTAACGGTTAACGTCCCGTTAGCAAAAGCCTAATGCAAAACAAGGTGTCGACTCAAAAGCCTCCACATAACGAATTCTGAATATGTCGACGGTTATTGTCCCGTTATAAAAAAATGTAAACTGTACTTACACAGATTTTTTCCAAATTCGTTTTCGATGTGTCGAATTTTGGATATTCTATAACTATGACGACACTATAGATATAAAGCACCATTTGTCCAAACCCTCCTCAACTTTGTTGTGTCGAGGTTTTACCGTATATAACATTAATACATACATGCATATAAATAAGATTGCCTGAGTTTTTCTTGAACACATGTGGAGGCAGTCCCCCGATAGCCAAAATCAATCGACTGTTGGTTGGCTCTCTGCTACTTTTATTGCGGCAATGTTGGCAAAACTTCGATAATTTATGCCAATTAAGGCGAATGAGGATATTTATAACTTAGATTGTTTGCTATTGTTGCAGGAAGTCTTTGTTTGTAAACACAGACATGCATAAGTATGTACATAAATAAATACATACATTTGTAGTAGTATAAGGACACCCATTCGAGCCAAGTAAAATTTTGTTGTACATATATATTTTTTTCGCTCTTCTTGTTGAATTCGGCTACCAGTGTTATGTCCACGGTACCAACTTCTTAGGAATTTATGTATTTTACTCCCAGGGGATAGCTGCAGAGGGGGGGGTAGCGGGGTGTGCTTTGTTGGCTGGAAATTGGTGTAAAGTGCGCTTGGCCTATTTTTAGTCAAAGTTCAATGATTTCTAACTAGTTTGTTTGGCTATTCAACCATGGCATTAAGTGGAAAATTTATTAATGTGGAACATGTATATATATATATATATATGTAAATATGTGGCGTGTGTGTGTATGTATTGTGTGTAGAATACACTCAAAGATCTTTCGAATCAAATTATTCTTTATGGAATCTTTCTTTATCAAAGAAAATACCAAGAAACAAAAGTACTGCTTCGCTTAGGGTACGTTCGCTCAGAAAGCGGTACCGATCAGGGCGAAGCAGTTTCGACCGGAGAATAATAAAAATAAATGTAGCTATATTAAGGTGTTCATACAGCAAGCTTTTTCATTCAGCATTTTGTAGCTGAAATCAAAGCATTTTTTGATTTTAAATGTTCAACACCGCTTGACTGAACGACACAAAGTTTTAGTAATTGAATAACTGGACACACGTTTTTGGTCACTTTACCACTGATCATAAGGTTTTAGTAATTTAAAATCGTATATCGCTATACGTTATCGGGGTAAAATTCTTTTGTAATTTTAAAACTATGCACATACATACACTTACCTCTGATCATTTTGAATTAAGAAATAAATTTCTGGAAATTAAGTAAACTGGAAACTCATATTTTTAAGTTTTGAAACTGGGCACAAATTTTTCGACAATTTAAAAACGGGACATCAATTTTTGGACACTGGAAAAACTAATGTGGTCATTTAATCCCTTATCATATAATTTAGTAATTTAAATGCGGGACACAAATTTTTGGTAATATATAATCGGCTCATAAAGTTTTGGTAATCGGCAATTAAATATTTCTGGCAATTTTAAATAAAAACTAGGGCATAAGTTTTTGGTTGTTTGGTAACTGGGCACTTACTTTTTATCAGTGTACGAAAATAAACTATATTGTACGTTACTATTTAGTTTCGTTTATTACTTTAACAGTTCGGTACAATACGAAACAAAACGGCTGAGTTCACTTTGGCGATAGTACACTACAGTAGTTTAGTAGTTACAGACGAAACAACAAACGAAATGAATCGTGCAGGGAAAATATATTTATGTATGCACATATATGCAATAAACAAATACAAAACGAATGGCTGCAATGAATAAAAAAAATAAAAATGTTTTTTAATTGAATTGGATATGAAAATTTACAGAAAAAATTATTTTTCACGTAATTGAAACGTTTGCATACATATAAAACGTACCCTATGGTACAATTGTCACAAACGAAAAGCAAACGTTTCTCGTTGGGGAAAATGACAGTGAATCTTACAATTTGTTTCTGACTATTTACAAAACTGTACAAAACCACAAATGATATGATGATCGATGAGCAAATGGGAATTGTTTTGTACAGTTTATTTTCGTACCCTGCTTTTTATAATAAAAATATATCATACATATTTGACAATTTAAAAATTGGACCTGAATCGTTGTAAGACTGGACACAATTTTTTTTTGGGAAATTTTGTTACAGGTTAAAAGTTGTTCCATTTTACTGATTTAAAACGAGACACAAGTTTTGTTAATTTAAAAACAGTTCATACATTTTTGGACAACCAAAATTTGGTAAAATATTTTTACTCATTGAAATACAGGTCATTTCTAACATTTTTAGAACTGGATATAAAAACTCATTTTAATGTGGACATAAACGCGAGCTAAATTATTGGTAATTAAAAACTCGAGAAACAGGAATTGATTTTACAAAAAAACCCTATCATTAATTTTGGGTTATTTAAAAATCAGACATACTTTTTTGGTAATTTTAAAACTTTACGAAATTTATTTGATTGAAAAGTGGTCAATAATTTTTTTCTACCTCATCATTCATTTGCCATGTATCATTAAATGATAAAATATTCAAATCTAAAGTTTTTCATTTAAAAAGATTGTGCACGATTTTTACTATGAGAATTTATTTAGAGCTCCAAAGCTATGTATGTGCCAAGTCTTGTTCTTCTTGTTATCGGCTCACATTTGTTAAACATTTTGTCATATCGGTTTTCTTGCCACTCAAGCGTGCGGCTGACGTGACACGCCTACAAGTCAGCGAGACCTTTGCAGTCGAACATATTTTACACCTCCTTACATTTATAATTGCATTTCCGGTGTCATTTGCGTGCCTTGTCACATACAGTAGCCTCATAAAAATCTTACTCATACGCCGTGTATGCCCAACTACTTAGGCAGCTCGCCAAGTCGCGGTTTGCCTGTACTTGAAAGTGATTTTCGCTACTGTTAGCTTTCAAATACATGTGTGTTAAGTTTTGTGTTCCACTCGAGTGAAAATAAATCGCGGCATTTCTAATGGCATTCGCCGCCACCAACTCACAGCTCATACACACATATCTATATACATATATGTTTGTGCGCGATTATGTTTATGGTGCACAAATAACGCTGCCACATGCAGGCCGCAGCCACTCAAGGACACATAAGTTGTTGGTTTTTATTGGATTTCCAGTATAATGCCTCGCAGACGTCAACAACGAAGTAAGAAGCAGGCAAAACAAAACAAACAAAAAAACAGCTTGCGGTTGGCTGAAAAGAAACAGTGAGGAGTCTGGTTGCCACGCGAATAGGTTGATCTTCATCAGATATGCGATTTCATTAGCATAATTTTCTAGTGAAGACGGCCATGCAATTGCAATACACATATCCGTGCACGCTGCACTTGAGCGCACGCTTGTACATACATACATGTAAGTCTTTCGTAGACGCGCCGCTGCATTTGCTCGTAATTCAAATGGAATGTAAGTAAAGTGAAAATAGCAGAAAATAGCAGAAAATAGCGCAGGCATGGAAGTCTAAAAATATATTTTGTAGAGGTTTTTATGTTATTTTTATTATTGTTGTTGCGCATTTTTTCTCTTCTTTTGATTTGCAACAATAACAAAATGCAATGCTTTCCTTGACTTCGTTAGCTCTGTTAGAGCTGCGTTGCTATGATGTTGTTTATTTTATTTCTAAAATGAAAATCAAAAAACTTGACAAAGTGCAGATGAAACCCTTATGGTGATTTTATTTCTTCGAATAAATGTTGCCCTTTCCCGGTGAAGGGCATTTTTTTGCCTTCTTGTCGTTGTCTAGCTCACGTATTTTATAACATTGTCGTCTTAAATAACCACCTGATTTTCAGGGAAATTATCTACCCTGACAAAGCTCCCAAGGGTAGAGAATGTACCTTACAAGAATTTGATATTTTAAGAAACGAACACAAAATTTTCTCAACCCTTGCCTTTAATTTGGAATCGAACATGAAAAGAGAAAGGGGCAATCAGAAGGCGACATTTTTTGGTAGACACGAAATCACCATTAAATAATCACCAGGAAACACCCAGGCAGTAGAAAAACTGAAACAACCCGCAAACAAACAGAAATAAATATAAACTATCAAAACCAGGTATGGAATATAAAGAGCCAAGGTCTGAGCAGCGTAATAAAGTATGAACATTTGTATATATGTATGTATGTCTGTATGGATAGGCCGTGCATAAATGTGTGAAATGTTTCAAATGCAAAATATCAAAAACTTGGAATTGCTTAAGCATATCAGAACTGACGAAAGGGGAGAAAATGAGAGGAATTGTGGTTGAAATGAAAATGAGCTTGGCATAACATTATTGATTTTAATTGGGAAGCACCCAACCTGAAAGTGCAATTGAAGCCAAAAATATATGCCAAAGTTTGCAGAGGTGCTTAACACTCGTCGGATTTTGTGTTAATCTGGTAGCTTAAAATAATTTAAGCTAAATTTTTCATGCGCGTAAACATTGAGCAACCGTTACACATAACGGCATATTTATCAATGTCACCATCGATATCAATATGGCCTATAGAAACGAGAACAATTTCTCCATGAAAAGTTTCTAGGCTAAAGGGGTAAAACAGACGAAAAAACGAAAAAATATTCATAGATATATTCCTTATTGATTTTTTGTTAAAATTCTTATTGATTTTATTTATGAGAATGTCATTAAAATAGACAATGCATTGAAGTATGTACTGTTCCCATGTTTAAGCAACAACTGCTGTAGCCGATTGGATGCAAGTTCGACTGCCAAACATGTTGGTGCAAACCCTGTGGCACGGACACTTGCAAACATCAATAAAAAAAAGCGACAGAAATAGACAGGGGCTGGTTGGGCACTATTACAGTTAAGATTAAGGCTAAGATTAGGGTTAAGGTTAACATTAACACTAAGATTATGATTTAGATTAAGATTAAGATTAAAATCAAGACTAAGATTAAGATTAGGATCAAGATCAAGATAAATATTAGAATAACAATTACGATTAAGATTTAGATTTAAATCAAGATTAAGATTACGATTAGGATTAAGGCTAAGATTAAGATTAGCATAAAGATTAATATTATGATTACAATTAAGATTAAAGTTAAGTCCAAGATCAACATCAAGATCAAAGTTAAGGTTAATATTAAGCTTTAGATTCTGATTAAGATTAAGACTAATATTGAGATAAAGGATAAGAATAAGACTTAAATTACGATTAAAATTAAGGTTAAGTTAAAGATTAATACTAACAAGAAGATTGAGATTAAAATCAAAACGAAGTTCAAGATTGAGATTAAGACTGAGATTCAGATTTTGGATTAGATTACAATTAAGATTGTTGTTCATCATTATGCAAAAATCTACTCATTTAATATAGAGAACTATATGACGGCCGTTGTGGAGTAGTGGAAAGCAGTGCGCGCTATCATTACATTGCGCCTGGGTTCAAGCCCGGTTCAACCAAACATCAAAAAATAAAAAACCAAAAAGTTGTTTTCTAATAGCGGTCGCCCATCGGCAGGCAATGGCAAACCTCCGAGTGTGCTTCTACCATGAAAAACAGCTTTTAAATAATAATACAATCGCCGTTGGGAGTCGCCACAAATCGGAGGAGAAGCTCAGCCAAACACTAACATATGTGTAAGCGCCAATCTATGTATGGATTTTTATATAGCGTTGGTCCTTTAAACCGTTATTCTCCATACGAACATTATTTAAGACAAATTAGACGCATCTTTTGGCAAACAAATGCTATCGATATCCTTTGGTGCTCTGGTGAATTGTTTTTCTATCTGTCAGTAGGAACCTTGTGATGCGTTCTTCGATTTCCATAAACCCCTCGATTGTGTTTTCAGCAAATTTTTCCTTATCTCTGCTTATCAAAATCTTAAGGTGTTTAAAGGAGATGTACATCAGGGCGGGTCAATTTGTTTGGCAAGTTTTTTTTCGACTATGAAAGTGTAGCATAGAAAGATTCCACGTGCAATTCTAAGCAAGTTTGCGGAGGAAAGCATGGGTCGAATATTCATCTGAAGTTTGCCCAATGGCGAAAATAGGTTTCTGAGCATTTTCGTAAAGTAGTGCTGAAATTTTTTATTTATTTTTATTTATTATTTATGAGTAATCCATTTCTGCACTTATCTTTTTCTTAAAACTTCCACCAGAGTGCGTAACAGTGAATATTTTCACATTTTCTTTGACATCCTTTTCGCAATTTGGCAAGTCCAAATTGATTTTAGGCCCATGGGTTCTTCGAGTAATTTGCTTAGAATCACACGTAGAATTCCCATATTATATACGCGCATAGTCAAACAAAAATTACCTGCCATAATTTACATATCTCCTAAATGTGATTTTGTAAACATAATATAGTGACCTGAATTATAAAGAATGACTAGTCCTGAAAAGAATTTTTGCTCGTTACCTAGCACTACTATTTAAGTTTCAGTAGGTTTTGCCTTTAGAACACAATATTTTAACCAGAGTACTAGCGAAGCTATGCAACCGCAATTAATTTTTGTCCATTTCCTCTACTGCTGCATTTATATCTTATAGGAGTGGGTAGAAATGATAAGAATTTCTGAGTCCGATAGAACGGTAGAGAGTCTGACGAGGGTTTCCAGAATGCTCTGCGCGGTTTTCAAGAGGACGAAAATTTGTATGACCCTAAGATCCTTCTTAATTTGCAACCGTTTCGTTCTTGATTGGGAACCAATCCACTCTCTAGCTTTCTCGTGTCTCCCAGAATTTGTAAAAGAGGTGTGCAGACTAATTAAAAGAGGAAAGTGCACGGACAACTGGGACTAGTATTCACTAGAAAATCCAAGCAGCAGTAGCAGCTTCATGATCAGTTGTGAGAGTATCTCATCAACCCTGCAACTGCTAAGTTTTATAAAGTTTGTGCGAAGCTCAGCACAGCGGCAGTACTAAATTCATAATAAAAAGCAGTGCTCTGTGGGTTAATATCATCCCACTTCACAGGTGCCGTTCCGGTCTCGAGGTATGCTGTGTTTCGTGTAGTCAGATTAACGCGGCGATTAGTACGGTGGGCGCTGAAATGACTCCCGTGTTGGATGACATCATGATGTCCAGCGCTAAAGCAGAATGGAAAGTTCCTACTTCCACCTGGCTCATAATCTGGAGGCATGGCAAAGGGCTCGGGTTATCCTTATTTCGAAGGTGGGTAAAGGGGGGAGAAAACTACCGACCATGAAATCAGGTCTTGCACTCTGAACGAGGCATATTTTCATCTAGATAAGCATGCGTACTGGTTGGGCAGACCCACAGACACAGCGCAGTAAAAGTCGCTTTTTCGTTCAACAGTTTTACCTCAGAAATTTTCTGACTTTAGCGCCCTCTGCTGCTAACAAAAAGAGGATTTGATAAATTAATCTTCCAAATCTGTTAGCTATGCAAAAATTTGTATTACTTAAATATTCTAAGCCGTTTATTTGATTTTAATTTTGCTTATGGGACAAGCCACTGTGCGGCGCCATTTTCCCTGACTACAGAAATAAAAAGTTCCTTTGAATGTGAAAAGACAGTGCTCAGTGCCTTCCCTGAGATCGAGGTGGCTTTCGACAACACATCTCATTTGGACCTTGATCGGGCTCTTGATAATTGCCTACCTCTGTTCCCCAGGGACGATATACATTTAAACTAAATATGCAAATAAGGTGACTTGGAGTACCTCTATTATGGAAAAGCACATTCAGGCAAGTGCACTGCAATGGCACACAGACAGCCCCTGTAGATATTAGTGCAGGCGTATGTGGGCCTAATCTCAAGCTGCCAGTGCCCGTGGAAATCTTCTCAAGCATATTTCAAGTGGAAGTTGATGCCGTTGGTCTATCGACGTAATAGGATTTTTATTTTAATCGCCACTTTTGGCTGTCTCATCATTCGGGGAGTAATCCTCATTGCGCTCCTGCGCGCATAGAAAAGCTGAATGCCTTTGCTGAGAACAATGCTATTAAACTTATGTATATGAGTACCAGAACACAACGGAAGCAAATGAAATGAGCAAGTCGATTAGTTAACCGGCATGGCTGCTAACTCAACCCCGATAAGATCTGAGCCCTTGCTTGCAATAGGTCCTAATGAGATAAAGATTGGAATAGAGTCGTAAGAGGCCACTTGCATAAACACGAGATCTGGTTAAGTGATCTATGTCGCTTTTATTGCTCCGCCGAAGAGACATCATTGCACCTCCTCCTGGAGTGCAGGGTCGTGAAATTTTGGTTCTATGCACAATATCATTCACATTGTCATTCTTAATTTAATGCTTTAGGGCTCTAAAAGCTGCCGCAATAAAGAATTTATATATGTTTCTGTGTTTTCATTTAACTTTTATTTTATTGATTTTATTATCAATTTTTATTTAATATATTTCATTCGCATACTTAATATACATAGTAATATTCATTTTCATACTTAATATACATAGTAATATTTGTAGCAACGAAGGAGCGGTAAACATAATACGTACTTTCACAAGTATTTAAATGTGTAAGTAATATCAGTGTTGGAATGAACATATGTATACACAATTAAAGTGCACGCAGATACATACATATATACAAACATAAAGTAGTAGCCGTATAAAAGTTACTAAGGTATGTACCTTTAATTCTTCATCACCAGACTTCGTCTAGCCCTAATGAAATCCTAAAGTTTCAGGCAAGGTATCCTCTTGTTATATTCATAGTCTCTGGCCAGTGGAAGGTGCAGTGGGGTTTCTGCCGCCCTTTCGCGCAGTAAAGTCGGCAGCTGTCTAAGCTCCACAACCAGCAATGATCCATCAGATTTCCTGTTACATGTATGTTTTAAAGCTTCTCTTCCTAAATATCTTGGAATTGTAAGCTCTAATAGGTTGAGGTTTTCCCAATAGGCTCGTCTACGCAAGCACTTCTCTGCACTTCAGGCTTTACTGACAGTATGTTTGTATGCGGTTTCTATAGTGAGGATGAGTTTGTGTAGCTGTTTTTGTTGTTGTAGCGGCTACAACAACCCCGCCCAGATCGGTTAGTTCCTCAATCGTTGTCGTCGAGCTCTACTAGCGGTAGCCCCAGGAAGCGTGCAGCCTCGACGGGGTCTGTGCATAGGGACAGGGGCGTTAGTAGGGTGGAATTCAGAGGCGTACGAAGAGATGCTGGAGCGACTCTCCGCATGCCAGGCATTCGTTTAGAACATCCTCGTTTAGCCTGCTCAGGTACGAGTTCAACCTGCTGCACTAACCAGTTGGGCTATTGTGGTCCGAGTCCCCCGAGGCAAACGAAGTTCTGTCACGTCCACGTCTAGTGGTTGTGTGCCCAGAACGGCATTCACAGGTCGAGAGTCTACATAACTCGAGACTGCCTCTCGGTGAATGCCGTTCAAGGCCTGTCGATAAGTCGTCGGGTCAAAAGTTTGAGTAGCTGCTACTTCCCGCTTAAGTTCCTCGTTACCCTCTGTACCTTCATCGTGTTGGTACCAAATCAGTTGTGCTGTGCTGTTTTCCCCTATGGCGTTCCATTTCTTAAGGATTCCCATTCCATGCGTGATACAATTTCATTTGAAGATAGAACTTTTTAAGCAACTTAACTGTTAATGCGTTGGGCTTTCCTCTCATACATACACATACATATATGCAGGTCTCTACAGATTTTAATCGGCACAAAAACTGATGGCATAAGTCTCCGCTTAGAAGATGCTGGTGTATCGTCCCATGGGGTTGTAGATCGTGGCCATAGTGCCTTACATTCCGGCCGCTATACCTCCGTTAGTTTTTGAACCAGCTGTGTGTCATATTTGGGTGCGGTCCTGATAAGGTATTTCCTAGAATTATTTAGTTTTGGCCGCTTCCTTGCTTAATGCGGTATTGAACCTTTTCTCAAAAATTGTTCTCTCAATGATGTCATCTCTGTTGAACGGTGAGATGGGAATCTTTATTTTGATTTCCTTCCTAGCCTTTAAAATCTTGAGATCTACCTCTAGCTGTGTCTTTTCTAGTGAATTTTAAAAGGGCCTTGTTTGCAGTCTATTATTTTATGACGATTTGCTTTGGGGTTAGGTTGAGGATGCGTTCGGACGAAACGGTTCGGTACAATTTCATGAGGCTTCCCTCCCATAGTTTTGGTCAGGATGGATGGATTATGACATCTTGGTTGTAGTGAATTTGCATGGGTTAGCGTGCGTTTAAACATGGAACCCTTTTAAAGCGCAGTTAGTCAACGACGTAGTGTAAACGTAGGTTGACGTACGTAGCAGCATATCAAATTTACTGTTGATAGAGAGAGAGAGAAGCAATGGCAACGTCACCGCCATGCAGTGGTGAGTTTTCGTTAATACGCGAATCCCATAAGGTAGATCGTGTCTGCTTTAACCTACGTCTACGTTACGTCGTTGACTGTTTGAGCTTTTAGATGCGCTGTTTCCTTGGGGGTTGACCGCAATATTGAAAATGACTTTGTGCCAAAACAAAAATACAAAATAATAATAATTAAATCCTTAAGCACTTAGTTTCTGCTCTAAACAACCTTTCAGTTGATCGAAAATCGCATAAAATTGTATCCAATTTAGGACTGTTATTCGATTTAGGACTGTGGTCTATTAAAAAAATTTAGAGTAAAAATAATTATAGTTTAGAAGGGGAGTTTTATTATTCTATTATACTGCCCATTCACACTTATCGAATTGCGGCTGTTTTAAGGGTCCGTGAATTTAAATATTTAGTAAAAACAAGTTAACATTTTGGCCACTACAGTATGGGAATGTACGTATGTATGTCCGTATATTTGTATGAACATATGTATGTACCCAGTAGCGAAAATGGTCACCGGTGACATCGTCACAAATGAGAATTTAGTGACATCGTCGCACTTGCTGTGAATCCTAAACGATACATAGCTGACAATGATATTGGTGACTATGTCATGCAGGTGTACTTCTATCAAAGACTTAAGTATAACAGACAATGTCTTGCAGCGGTGACTTATAAAAAGTCCATTGCAGGATAATGTCGTTTGAATGATCACTGCATGACAAAGTCAACGACTTCCATATAAACAGAGCCCAAAGTCATTTAAGACGTAACTTGGCAGTACAAGACACTTAAGAGACCAATTAATGCCATTCGCTACGGGGTATGTAACTAATTATTATGAGAATACATATGTAATAGCTATCAGGCTGTCTATGTATATAGTACTTTTGTATGTTTGTACGTACGTACTTGCACGAATCCCTATTCAAATATGTATGCATTTATGCATTTATAACTACCATAGTTAAACGTAATGGGGTGTGGTTGGGTGGAATTAACTGTATGTGTGTGCGCGCTAACAAAAAAACTCTAACAAAAGATACGCTTTTTCAGCTGAAAATGTTTACACATAAATTATCTCCCGTATGTTTATGTCTCCGGATAGCGGCAATAGGAAGTACTCTCGACAAGCTCCCGTGGTATCCAATCCTCGTATAAGGGCAACCGATTTTTCAATGTCTCCACTTCACGTAAAATGCGCACTACATTGCCGCCAATTAGTTTCTTGATAGCCGCATTACCCCAAACGCGATCGCGTGCCAGCTCAGCTAACAGAAAAGCATAACTCTTGGGCGCACCACCCAAACCAATGTGATCGACACCGGCCACCTTGCGCACATAGTTGATGGCGTTGATAGCTTCGCGTACAGAGAACCGACGTTCTTCACAGCGTTCCAAATTCAGCATTATTACGCCACCATTGTCCGAAAGCAAGCTGGCGAAGTGGTAGTAGAGTATGCGAGTGATTAAAGTAGAAAATGCGGCCTTGCCAACCATTAAATAAAAACAAACTCACCTCAAAATGCGATCAGGTATGGAGGCTACGCTGGAGCTGTTGCAAACCGAAACTGGCACAGCATTCAAGAGCAAAACCGGCGCTTTGGCCGTGTGCAATGCAGTCACCATAGCCGCCTCTGACAATTGAGAGATTTCGATAAGCATTCCCAGTCGATTCATCTCGTAAAGCACCGTCTAAAATATGAAAATCTATTCATTAACAAAGCGCCAAGTGCTTATTTGCTTACACACCTTTCCAAACTCGTTGATCGAATGTGTGGCATTTTCCTCGAATAAATAGTCATGACTGCGTATGCAAGCAGCAGCCCAGGGTGTTGTGCATTCCAAACTAGTAATCGATACGAAGCGTGCGCCGAGCAGATACATCGATCGCAGTACTGCCAAACTGGCACCTAATGTGTGGCCACCGCCCAGACCAAGCATCACAGCTACTTCACCTCGGATATGCGTCTGTTCCATTTCGTCGGCAGAGAGCACAATGTGCAATGCGTCCGTATTAGCGGTAATGCGGCGTGCCTCATCGATACCCTCCAATGCCAACTGTACGGCATCCAAATACTGTGCGCCGCACGGCACCGAAATTGGCCAAAAAACTGCACCAACATGATTGCGACGCACTTCGTTTAACATACCACTGCTGCTGCTGCTGCGATTCAGAACATCACGCATCGGTAGCTGCCAAGCGGAGCCTTCAATTAGCGGCGATTCAGCCAACAAACGACGTATGAATGCAAGCCGCGCTTCTAGCAGCGACGAGGAACGCAACTGCAGCGCCAATGGTATGCCACCTGCCATGGCTATGCACACCAACATTATGCCGAGCACAACTATCAGCCGACGACTGCGCGTCGAACGGCTGGGCTCACTACCCGTATCACTACACGCGCTCATTTTATATGCGGCAGCGGCGATGGCGCCATTCTTTAGCTTCTCACTGCCAAGCTTTGTAATCTCTGGCGGTAGTTCAATGTCCGCGATTTCTGTGAAAACAAAACATTGCTGCTTGCAGTGTGGCTGGTGCTCGTGTTGAGGTGGCTGCAGCTCGTGCGGGTGTGGGAGTGGTGCGGGCGGTGGCGGCGGTGGAGGTGCAGGGTTTAGTAAAGGATTGAGTGCGAGTTGCTGATGGTGCTGATGATGCTGATGCTGGTGCTGATGTTGGGGATACTGATGATGGTGTATGGCAGCGGCACACACCTCTATATATTCACGATTTGGCACTGGATTCATGCTGCTGCCATAGAGCTTGGCTAAACAATAGCAATTAAATGAGTTTACACGGCTGTAAGGGGGTTTGCGTTCAGTTGCACACCTTCTTTATTTGATTGTGGACGTTGTGATTTTAATTTCCTATAAAATTTAATCGATTATTTACCAACAAGTGAATTAATCCTGAAGCACTCACCTACACTTTTCAACATTGGGAAAAAGCTTTATTGATTTTTCATTTGACAGTTTTACGGCTCCTGCGCAGTAGTTGGACGCGTAAATTATTTGCAACAGGACGAATGCAGCTTTTAGTCAGCTGGTATGTGAACGTTCGGTTACAACTTTGCAAGCCAAGTTGAAGATGCCTTTCCTCGTATGTACGTACATAGACTTTTATTTCCAACATCTTTACTCAGAGCAAGTGCTTAATTATTAAACTTTAATATTTAACCATCTAATTTAATAATTTAATTATTAAACTTTAATATGAGAAAAATGGCGTGTCAAGATGAAAGTGAAAAAGTAATTGAAAATAAGTTGGTTCGATTGCCGTCCCTAGCCATTTATTTCCACCAGATGAAAATAAACTGGCAATTTGATTTTTTATTTAAAACTCACTGCAGATGCAACGGTTAAAAAGTTGTTCCGTTTCGTTTCCATGCCATCCCTCAAGATTTTTCAACAAAAACCCAACTCCACTGTGAACTGCTTGTCGCCGAAAGAAGAAGCATATATCAGCAGCTGTTGTAAACAAATTATGGCACGTGCGTATTCCTGGTCAATTGTATTTATTTGTTGAATAGCGAAGTAATGCCCGATATTGAGGGCTATAAAGGTAAACTATACAAGTATATATACTCTTTATGTTTTATCTAAACTTAGCAATATTTTAGTGATACCCTTGCGGCTCACAGCCGATCGAGCTTTGGAACTTTGCCACCAGATTTTCATGCGCGAGCACTTCATACGCCTTGAAGATGCGAGTAAACCGAAGGGACGCACACTTTTCCTACTCAACGTGCCACCTTACGTATCGGAACAAAGCTTGGGCCGCTTCTTCCGCAAGAGTGTTGATGTACTAAATAAAGTAAGCTTCGCTGAACGTCCAGGTCGAAACGAAAGCGAAAAATGGCAGAAATATAACATCCCATTCAGCAGTTCAGCTGTGCCTTTTAAATTTAAAGTGGCTTACGTTGTCTTTCAAAAAAGTACGGGCGTGCAACGTTCTCTACAATTGAGTAGCATTGATTTGTTTAACAGCGATGGCGACTGTGTACTAGAATCGGGTATGCAGTTGTGGCACAGTCAGTATGAGGAGCGTATATTGGATGAAACAGAGGCACAAGCACGCATTGACAAGTTTATGGAAGCGTATGATAAACGCGAGAAGAAAGCGCTGGAGGCGGCTAAAAACTCCGAAGCCGATGCGGACGGTTGGGTGACTGTTGGCAAACAAGGCCGTAATGCCGGATTTGAACAGAAAGAATCTGTGGTTGGTCGCTTAGAAGAAAAGATAGTTCGCGGCAAGAAAAAGAAGGAATTAGATAATTTCTATACGTTTCAAATACGCGAGTCGAAAATGAAAAATATAGTAGAATTGCGTAAAAAGTTCGAAGAAGACAAGCAAAAAATTGAAGCGCTTAAAAAGACCAGGCGTTTTAGACCCTTTTAAAGTTGGTAGTTTTTAATAAATGAAGCTATACATTCTTATAAACATTTTTATTTGTGAAAACTATAATTTACATACATAATTATAGCATAGTCTTATAACTATTACTCAGACGGGTTTGTTTGATTTTATTACCATTGACATAAGCGAATGAGGCGGCAACGTTTCAAGTATACACAATAATTGCGGTATATTTCCGTACATACAATTGGCTGATTTGGCTACCTGCACAGCTTGCGCAAGTCGCTCCATACTTTTTTGATAGGCTACGTCTTTTGTAGGATCTGTTTTATCAGCCAGCAAACGAGATACATAATTTTTCAATGGTCCTACAGTTTGTGCTAAATGTTGGGCATTCAATGCTGTAGGTGGACCAGTGTTGACTATCTGCAACATCGTTTGCAACAGCCACAGATGTAAATTACTGTAAGAGGAACGATTCGAGAATAAGGGTGCTAGAACCGACCAACGTATAAGCCCAGCCAAAGGTGTAACAACAGGCATGGCAATAGCACCACTTGGCAATGCTAAAGGCTGTTGAGATGCCAGACACAAGGATGAATTTTCACTTATCCATTCCGTGAAAACATCTAATAACGCATCTGGTGGTGGCGTAATTGCGCCTAATTGCTCATTCATATATAAATCTGCCACGGCAGTCATTAGATTAGCTGCGAAATGTGGGGCAACCATAGGAAGCTGCTTAAATTTCTCAGAGGTTTTGCGTGAAAATGTTATAAAATCACTAACTAAACTCTGTGCTACTTCCAAACTTGGTTGATTCGTGCAACCGACTTGTTGCATCCATGTTCCTGCTGATGAGAGTAGAGGTGCAACCGAACCTGAAACAGCAGTGCTTACCAATCGGCAGAGTATTTTGGATCTTTGCGGTGTAAGATTACTACCAAACAGTGATAGAAATACTACGTTTCTTGTAGCATCTGGCCCAGGCTGCGAAAAAAACTCAATAAGAACGAGTATGAGTTGAAACTCTTGAAATGAGTTCATTTGGACGCTGGAGAATGGTTGACCTTTGCGGATGTCTAGGGCGTCTTTGGGCCGCTCCATAAATACAAACTCGGAGATAAGTTGAATGGCAAAGTTCTGTTTGCTGCGGCTCACGACGATGCTTTCTGAAATTTAACAAACGTCCGAATTTTATATTTTCCGTATTTTTATGGGCACAATTTTTACCTATACGGGGAAGGGCTTCCTTGGCGCAAGCCGGAAAATCCAGCTTCCGTAAACTATGTTTAAAATCTGCTTGCGACATTTTTTTCTCCAACAAAATCAAAAAATGTAAACAAATAGATATGATAAAAACCAGCTGTTGCTGTCAGTGGTACTATCGATAGTCTGGAACTATCATGAGGCATCGATAGTTTTTCGTAGCTATCGATACTATCGAAATTTTAGGTTTTTTCCATATATGCGTTCTTTGATATATGTAATACTTCTATATTGATAGTAAGCTAACATCTCAATGTGTAAGCATACCGAAATCAAAGCGAGACAGTCTAGTACTGTTTTTGTCAATGTGTTGTGTACTTGAGTGCCGGTTTTGTAAATGTGTCGTGTACATGTTTATTTATAAACGTATGTGTTCCTTTTCTTTCGTACGTGTTTATTGATATATCTGTACTGTATTGTTTTCGGACGGTACTAGCTCATACTGCCAATATAGGAGTATTACATATATGGTTTTTTCCTTTTTGTTCCTTACCTAAACCAAAGAACGTAAATGTACAAAGAACATAAATGTACATAAATACATTTACGTTCTTTGGAGGTAAGAAGCAGAGATAAGAAGCCAATTTGGCGGGTTTTTGAATCCGCTCTTGGTAGCAAAGAAAGTTTGCTATGGCAACCCTGGTGCTTCTGTGTTTCGAAAATATCAGCTCGTTTCTGTTTACTTGCAAGTCGCAATTATTTTGCGATCTGCCAGCAACATTTTGTGGCACTAATTTCGTTTGCTTTGCGAAATAGTTTTTAATAAAGTGCGAACAATCTTCTAATCGAGAGAATGAGTTCAACTGTTGTAACACAACAGCGCCCCCTTGGCTTTATTGGACTTCATACCGAATTTACGGTAAGTTTCTAAAAATCTTGATAAATGTGCGGCACTTCAATGTATTCCTTTCACAGAAAGTTCTGCAAGAAGCGTTCCAAAAACAAGACGCCCATATTTTGCGCGCTTCCTATGAATCCTTCGGAGCCAATACCGACCATGATAAAAAGTCGCCAATGGACCAAGCGTTTCGTGAAATGCTACTTTTCCGCTTAAGTGACGAGGTTGAAAAAGTGGGTGCTCTTGTGCGTCTTTCAGTTGAAGCAGTGCGTGCTGAAATTGTGTCAGTTACCATACCCGTTGTCTTGCTGGGGGACATTTTTGATGCGGTCACTTTAGATAAATGCGAACAAATCTTTAGATTCGTTGAAGAAATGGTTGAAGTGTGGAAAGAGGACATATTTTTCTCGTCATGCAAGAATAACATTCTCAGGATGTGCAACGATTTATTGCGGCGTTTATCGCGGGCACAGAATACAGTTTTTTGTGGTCGTATATTGCTATTTCTATCTAAATTCTTTCCTTTCTCTGAACGGTCTGGACTCAATATAGTTTCGGAATTCAATTTAGACAATGTTACTGAATATGGTGTCGACGGCAAAGACCTGGATGATACTGTCGAAGACACCGTTGAAGATATTCCCATCAAAATTGATTACAATTTATATTGCAAATTTTGGTCGCTTCAAGACTTTTTTCGCAATCCCAATCAGTGTTACAGCAAAGCTCAATGGAAAATGTTTCAAGCGGTGAGTATTTTATGCACTATTTCTAAATTATTTGTGCATTTGTATGTTTTGTTCGAATTCCCCAATAGCACGCTGGTACAGTGTTAGAGGCTTTTGATAGCTTCAAGCTAGAAGAGCCACGTGTAAATAGCGCAGGAGAAAAAACCGAAAATGCTTTAACGGCTGCTGATTATTTGGAAAGCATGAAAATGGATTTGGATGTTTCTGAATTTGCAGCAGAAGTGGATAATCCAAGTTGTAGTGAAGTAAATAATCAAAATGTGCGCCAGTCCGATCACTTCTTTGCCAAGTTTCTGACAAATCCAAAGCTGCTGACCCTACAATTATCTGATTCCAACTTTCGACGTTCAGTCTTAGTGCAGTTCCTGATTCTGTTCCAATATCTTCAATTGACTGTTAAATTTAAGACGTAAGTTGAAAACATAGCATCTACCAAATCCAAAATATTTGTTTCAATTTTTAATAGTGAATCAAATACATTGACCACCGCGCAAACAGATTTTATCAAGGAAACAGAAGCAAAAGTATATAAATTGCTCGAAGATACACCACCTAATGGAAAGCGTTTTTCTCGCACCGTCCGACATATGTTAACTCGCGAGGAAATGTGGAATAACTGGAAAAATGATGGATGTAAGGAGTTCCGCAAACCCGACGACGCTGAACCAGAGACTACCGCAAATAAGGACGCTGGAAGTAGTGATGTCATATCTACCAAACCACCAGCAGCCAAGCGTGCCAAGCGCACCCTAGGGGACAGTTTAAAAGATGCACACCGCAATAGCAAATTCTTTCTGGGAAAGTACGTATATATATCCCCCTTAGTTTTAAACCGAATTTTACTAAGTATTTCTCACTCTAAACTCGTAGTGATGTCTTGACACGTCTCTGGAATTATTCGCCTGACAATCTGCAGGCATGCAAAAGCGAAGAGCGCAATTTCTTACCGAATGTCGAAACATTCCTTGAAAATCCGCATGAAAAGAACGATCCCTCATTTGAATGGCGCGCACTTCGGTTGCTAGCACGCCAGTCGCCACACTTTTTCACGTTCTTAAACTCGCCGTCATACAAAATAGCTGACTACTTGGAGGGCGTACGACGCCGTTTGGCCAAGGATCGCTTAGACAACGCTAAGGCAGCTCTGAACGCCAACAACGTGACATCAGTTGGTGGCAACTCAAACACAGAATCTGTCATTGCAGGCGAATCAAATAGCGAACAGGGGTCTAATCCTCAAGAAGCAGAGGGAGAAACAGATGTTGTTGGTGTTGGTGACGGTGACAATGACGGCGACGGTGAGGGCGATGGCGATGCAATGCTAACCGAAGAAGATGTTCAAGGTGACTTGGACAAAGGCGATGATGATCGGAACGCACACACCAAACCGGTGACGGCCACCAGAGAACAAATAGAAGAAATCGCACCACTCATTGGTGACGACTGGAAGAAATTGGGCAAAAAATTGGGCTACACTGTTGATGAGCTACTCTACTTTGAGACGGAGCATCCAGATCGCGATGGTGGCTGCATCGCAATGCTGAGTAATTGGTTTGCCGATGACGATGATGCCAGTCTTGATAATTGGGCCTATATGCTTGAAGGTTTGGAAATAAATGCCGCTGCAAAGGCGGTGAAAGCGCTGATTGACCGACTTACACCGAAAGACGACAAAGTGGAGGTGCTGTCAGATTAGTGCGAAAGCTATTTAACATTAGGTATAGTTGTAAACTGAAAACGAAGATCACTTCAGTATTCAGTTTTGATTTAGTTTATGTTTTAATAATATTTCAAAAGTCAAGTTTACAATAATAATTTATCACATGTACAGGGTGTGAATATGCATTTCGCTGTCTACATTAACATTAATTCGTCATATAAAATCTCGGCGGCCAACGCAGACAATTGGCCTTTTTGTTGAAGCACCCTCAGCCAAATGGTCAACGATTCTGTCAGCAATGCACCAAAACTCCATCGTTGTTAGTTTCTATGAGATTAAATGTAGCAAAAGGCTGATTTGTTTAGTATGTTTGAGCGCACCGACTTCAATTTATCTTCGTCTCGGTGCCGTTTTACCCGGCTTCGGCTTGTTGTGTAACATAGTGGCGCAGCGCGGTATATGCCGCTCAGCTGCAGACTCGTTAAAGCGACGCAAGCAATGTGGGCACTGTATATAGTCGGGGTTCTCCGAAGGTGGTGGTGGTGGCAAATCACTTAGCTTGCCACCACGGGCTAAATGAGCCTGTACCTGCTTGGCGGCACGAATAGCTTGTATAAACTCCTCATGTTTCTTTCGCCAGTTATTCTTCTTCATACTGCCTGACATGCCACTTACAGCAGCAGCACTGGAGTATCCGGATTTATTGTTGGCGTTATTACGAGATTGTGCTTTTTTCACATACTTTTCGGCATCGGTGCCTCGTAAACGATGACGTGCCGCGTCAAAGGTCTTACGCTTGGTATGCGCCATTTTCTCGCAAATCTTCTCATGCTTCGGAAGTCTTTCCATATTGAAATGGCGATTGCAATAGCAGCACAGACCACTGTTGCCCGCGTCTATGTCAGCTTGCGTTCGGTTACCCTACGAAGATATAAAAAAAAGCAAATTATAAATTGTCATCTGGAACAGGTTATGCTCGTCGCGCTTACTGCAGTAGTAGCCATATTTCCCGAAGTGCTCCTTGGTGGAGTCTAAAAGTCAGTAAGGAAAAATATTAATCGAAAATTTTATTTTTTTAATACAATTTCAAGTCAATTGGGAAAACTCAAATCCGACGCGTGAGAATCTTTGAAAAAAAAATGCCTACCTTCGTAGTAGTTGCTGCAGTGGGTTTTGAGGTTCTGAGTGTGGAACTCTGCTTTGGTACTGGCGTTCGTCGTGCAGCAGCAGCTGTAGCAGATGTATTTACTGGTCGCTTGGAGATTGGTGCAGCTGGTAGTGGTACTGGCGAAGGTGATTTTTTTGTCACAACTGGATTTAGTTTTAGACTGTTTGATGATTTGGCACGGCCCAGAACCTCGTTGTCCCTATTATTATTGCGATCGTCTGGCGAGTGCAAGCCCAAGCTGAGTGAAGACATTTCCTTCGACAGCGCGTCGGCGTTGCCGTTTAGCAGCCGCCTTGGAGGATTTCGCACATTTGTGGAAACACTGTTTGCATTGGCTACGCCGCGTGGCTTAACCGACGCAATGTTGCCATTTCTTTCTTGATTTGAATTGTGTATAGCGCCACCGACTTGGCGAGGAATTGGCGCCGGTGCTTTAGACGTAGAACTGATTGGCTTCAGAGGATTCGCCCGATCGATGCCTGCGCCACGTCTTCGTTCATCGAACATTTGACGCACCTACAGCAGTTGCAGGGTAAAAGTATTAAAGTATAACAAAAAATGTGCGTACATATAGATGCATAAGAGCTGCAGAGCTGCATACTTAGCTACCTTGCCGTTTGTAATGTGCTTTGGACTCCTAATTTCATCCGTGGAGCTGGCACCTTCGTCTGTCATCTCCAGGCGTCTATGCTCACGCTCCTGTTGCTGTTTTTGTTGAAAACGCATCTGCAAAATAGATCGAAAAAAACGAGATGTCAAATTTTTATTTCATTTCCGATTTGCTACATAACTCCAGCCTTCAGTGTCAGTTTAGCAACGTTAAAATCAAATAGGAGTCATTCTGATATACTCCACCATGCGATAAAATGCTGAAACATGCTATACTTATCGATTTTGTTAAAACTAACGTCGAACGATGAGTTAAAGTCTGCTGGCGGCAGCTGACTAAGTGCCTCAACTAATCTACGTCCTGCCCATGAGTCGCTGAGCTTGACTGGCGGAATGATTGGATCATGCAAGTATTCATTATTCGGACTCATGGTCGTCATGTTTTTGGCGTTGCATCAATCAATTCGCTATCTTTATGCACATTTAGTAAGTATGCTTTTTATATACATACATACATATGTACATGCATATGTGATTTTATATAAAAAAAACTCTTAATCCAAAAGCGTTGTCATGCAATGTTCCTATGTATGTAGGTTTAAAAATTTTGCCGCTACAAAATGATCAACATGTCCTTTCGGCGACAGGCAAAATAATACTAAATATGAGGACAACGAAGTAAATCGCTGTCTCTCATTTCCGAAAGGACAAGCAAAACATTTACGCCATTGAACTCATTACTCACACTTTATTTGTTCGTCGACAAATCAAATAGCGTAGTACCCCCACCCACCCAGCGAATGACCAGTGACTATAGTAATCAATCAAGTAGTAGCATGTCAAAACATCAAGTCACTCATGCATGTGGTCACACAACAAACACAGCACACATATTCAGAGTCGTTGCACTTACTTTGCTTCCAAACATGCGTTCCTTGCGCGCGCAAAGAAGACGCGCTAGCGAAATTGTCCAGCTATTCGAGTCCGTTTTGCTGACGCTGCCACCCACCACCCGATGAAAGCATACACCTACCCATACAATAATAGATATCTTTTTATAACAAAACAGAAGGCACATATGTGGAAATTGAGGGCAATTAATAGTCCAGCTCATTCACTCACAGCTTTAACGATTTATTTTCTCGTTTGGATCGCCAAATATTTTATGAGTACAATATTGTCCGCTCAAGTGCTCATCAAAGCACATAGGTACATACATACATATGTATGTTCTACATATTGGTTTTCAAGAAATTTGTTCAATACCCTGCTGCAATCACTTGATGTACTTGATGTGCGCTCTGAAGTATCTCGACCTTATGCCAATCGATAAAAGGCTTTGTGTCGATTTGAAGAAAGCTATTTAGCGTATGAAAATTAGAAATCTAAACACAATCACCATATCCTTCCACATGTATGTAGGTACATATATGTATGTATGCTGGTTCTAAAGTGAATGTATTGCGCTTGTGTTTACTTAATGTGTGCTTGTTCCGGGCAACGATGTCAATTGAAAGTACATATTTACGTTGCCATGACTGGGCGGCGGTGCATATGGCCCACACTAATGAGCCGCACACTGTCATTGGCAAAATTTCGTACATACATATGTACATTTACAAATGTATGTTTATGTGTATGCTCAAGTGCATTAAAACTTGCTCTAGAATATCAAGGTATAATCAGTTATTTATTTTCTTGTTAATTTTCCAACTTAATGCATTAAGCTCCCATAGCTTAAAAATATACCATTTAATTAAAGTGAGTGTGTGTTTGCAACTCAGAAGTGGAATATATATACATACATATATATGTACATAACATTGTGTATGTTTAGCTGTGCACATCTCTGATTATTTGAAAGGGCAACTTAGTTCGTACTCGGTAATTAGCAATATTTAAGATAATCAAGCAGGTCCCGCAATTAACTTCAGAGTAAATTTCAACTAATCTCGATTTGAATTCAAAATGAGCTTTATTGAATTTCACTCGGAAGTGAATTGCATATCCTGCGTAATTAAATTACCGATATAAATTGCTCATTTTTTGTTATGCTTATATACTTATGTGGTTGTACTAAGATTCTACTGAGCTGACATTGTAATGGCCTGAGCGATCGTGACCTAGTCTGGTAAAGTACGCCAGTCGTTTCGATTACCTTAAAATTGACGCCAAGTGAAACCCAATTTTTATAAACCAAGGCTTTCCAGAGCAGTGCAAACCTTCCACTTCATTTACCACCACCAGCGGAATCTGCGTTGAATATTGGGCTAGAGCGTTTGCGTTCATTCATACGATGCTAATTTATAAACATTCCGATGGCTTCGACTTATGATTTTTTTGCAGTAAAGCATTGTCTTCTAAAATGCGCAATAAATAATGAATTAGTTATACACAATAACGCAATGCGCTTTCTATCTATTGCCTAGGTGCGCCGCTCCTACTTAGTTGTATGAAACTAATTTTAGCCGTCCCTTTAGATGTCATATTCATCGAGGGTGTAATTAATTTCATTTTAATAAAGCTTTTGCCATAAGTGGTGCATACATATACAATGAGTATTAATTACTCCCACCGCCGAATTATGACCATATTTCTAAATATGTTGTACACGTCAAAATGTTAATTTCATTGTTTTTGCTCATTTTCCCTGTAAATAATTTGTCGACACCACAAATTCTAAAAGCTGCACGCTGCACAGCAAGAGACTAGGGATGTTGCGAATGTGGAATTTTAGACATTCGCGGATGCGGATGCGAATGCGGATGTCAAGTATTTTCCAGAAACAATTCGAATCTAGCTTAATGGTAGGATCGTTGTTTAAACAACGCTTACAAGCCAATCAAGCTGTGTCAGGTTTTTCTAAAGCGTTTTAACAAGAATTCTTCATTCTATTTCTTTGGCTGTTTCAGAATTTGGGGCTCTGAAACTTCATCAGCGACTTTCGATTTTAGTTTTTGTAAT
>NW_023460290.1:0-3491 GCF_013731165.1 Rhagoletis pomonella | reverse complement strand
TTTCCTATCACCTGAAGGCTTTTGGCTGTAAAAGTTTGTCGCTGTAGTAGTAGCAGCAGCGGTAAATGACATTTCAAATTCGTTTTGAAAACTTTGCATTTTGTTCGTTCGCAGAAAGAACACGCAGTCTTGAAGTTTTAATTTTCTTTATGACAAAACTCCATTAAAGCAGAAATAAATTTTATTCCGTGCAGCAAATCGGTTGGTGACTTTGAGAAAATGAGCGCGAATGAAAAAAACAATCAGCCGGCAAACGAAAGTTTTCCGAAGGAACTCATAATTTAATTAGCTAAAGCATAATGCTTAAACTCAAAGCACGTGATTAAGGGACGAAGTGCTGCTAAAAAGTTGGAATGGATATAGGACGTACATACTCTCGTTGTTTTAAGGTTATTTGCCGTTGATAAAAGTTGCAATATGCTTATTGATTGAGGTGTTTAAGAGAACAAGATTTTAAGCTATGCTAAAGAGCAATGATAAATGTATCCTTAGCTAATGGATATCGATAAATTTATCATAAAAAATTATCGGTATAAAAACGAAAAATAATATATGTAAGACCATATCCATTATTTTATCGAAATATTAGTTATTAAGTATATCGATAACAGTGTTGATAAATATGCATATTGGGGTAATCGATATTAATAAATTACTTTTAAATGATGGTCTTGTAGTAATTGTACCTGAGCGGTTCAGTTCTGCGGAATTATCTTATTATTATCTTCTCCAGCATCTTTTCGATTAGCGCTCTAACCGCCAAAACGATTCTGGCCTAGTCCAACAAAGTACGCCAGTCGTCTCTATTTTATGTCAGCTGACGCGGAGTAGAAATGCCAAGTGAAGTCCTTCTCCTCATGGTCTTGCCATAGCGAAGGAGGCCTCCCTCTTCCTCTGCTACCACCAGCAGGTGCCGAATTTTACACTTTTAGAGCTGGAGCGTTTCTGCCCATTCGAACGATATGATCAATTCAGCATACCGTAGGTTCTCTGTTTTATCCGGCAAAGTCTATCAGCCTCGTCGTAGAGGCTGAACGTTCAAATAAGAAAAAGTTCCATTCTACTGACGCCAAAGAACAACTAATATAAGAAATGTCCGTTTAATTTTTTTTTTTTAATATTCAATCACACACACAGACAACCGCAAATTATAATAAATTGTTTAGCGAGAATATTCACATAAGTTTACGATCTTGCACACACAAATAAACAAAGTTGTTTAGGTGCGATTGCTAACACTGGGCGCCTAATTGCATGTTATGCACTGTTGCATGCGCAAACATTTTTTTTATTTAATTTATGAATTTCTTGCACATACACTTCTCAACTGCCATTTAATAAAACTATCTTAAGTTATAATTTGATGGCACTTCAAAGTATGCCCGGCCTGGTATAATGCATCCTCCGGACACTGCTTCCGGTTTACAACCATGCAGAGGTGGAAATAGCTGATTACCATTAGTTAGCCGCAGTGCCTACCCACTACTTTTTGTTCCAATAAATATATATTTTTTTGCTGGTCTACCCTCTCACTGAGTTATTCAATATATAGTATTGAAAATTAATATAGTGCATCAATTTCTGTATTCAAATGAATTTAAAACCTTAAGCACACACAAATTAAATTATATATGTATTAGGGTGCTCCTTAAAATATCAAAATCATGGGCACTATTTGAGCCAGATTTTAACAATCGATTACTGTATTGTTCAACCAACAAAAATAATTCGTGTTCTGCATATGTTGTTTACCTCTAAAACTTTGAAAGCAAAAATGAAATACGGCACCCTTTGGCATCTATGTACAGCCGTCATCGCCGTGTTGCCATTTTAGCCGTTTTCCGGCTAGATTTAGCCGGTTGCGATAGCAAACAGCCGGAGAAAATTCGGTTCGGTTTAGCCGGCAGGCGATTTGTTAGCCGTTTTGCAAAAAAAAAGTACCCGTTTTTAGCCGATTTTGCTATTTGCTATTCGCCTTATTTTATTAAAATTGAAATATACAAGTTTTTATTTTTACAAATTTAGTAATCCAAAATGTATTAGAAATGGCTAGTCTTATCTGTTAGAAAATTTGCATGTCGGACTGTGTTATATAAAATTGAAAAACAATCAGACAGTGAGCCGATTTCAATGTTTTTTGTTTTATGCGAGTGACCCAAATACATATATGTAAACTGGGACACGCCATTTTAGCTGATTAAAAAGTTACAAAGTGTGAAATCTGTTTGTAGTATATGTTGTTTGTTCAGTTATGAGTTACATATTCATAACTTAAAAAATAATAAACATTAAATAAACTAAAGAAATATAGGCAAATCTTGCTGCTAGCGGGGATTTTCTTCATAAAATTTTTCCTATGAATGTCTTAAATTTAAGTGTGAAGTTTTATTCGCTACACCTAAAAAATAACAGAGCACGAATTTCGATGTATGTAGAGCAAAACTCTCGGGAAGACAATACATGGTGCAAACATACTTTTTAAATTTTATAAAATGAAACTGCAGTAATTTTCATACAAACATAGTTTCGTGTTTATATTTTTGTATAAATATTTTTTAGCAGCACCACATCTTTATCAGAAAATTCCAAAAATTGGTACTGTTACAAGTTGCAGGGCATAATTTTAACACGACCTCCTTCCTATTCCATGGATAACGGTACATCTTTTAGAGGTTTAAAATTATGTTGCGTCAGCAATTTGTCATCAAACTGCATTAGACCGTATTACGTACCCTATCCTCGGAAAAGCAAACAACTTTTTTTCGAACCTATGCTCAGGTGTACCGAATTCTGGCAGCTCGGAAACGCGCAACCATTTTAATATTTTCATCCAACTTCACTAACTTCAAATTTTATTTTATTTTTTTTACTTTTTCAAGAAACAAAAATTTTTCTGCTAGTGAATCTGGTGACATGATTTTAGTTAATTGTCATAAACTTGTTAAAACTGAGGTGGTCGACAACAACAACGAATGCCAATAAATTAAACTACCTTGTATGTTTGTATCATGACGTTTTCTTTTCTCGAAATAATGTTGCCCTCTTGCTTTACGTGTTCATTTCTCAAAATATTGCCTTCCGACTAAGCAAAAGTGTCATACGTTTTGCTAATACAGCTATTTTGCGGGACAAAAAGCAACCTACTGAAAATGTTCCAATATTTATAAGAAGGCAAAATTATGTAATAGAAAAGAAAACGCCATAAGTTTGTAATTTATCTCTGTTTTTATATTTAAGTAATACAAACATGACTTCTGATGTAAAGCTTAGCTGCGTATAACGACAGTTTACTTTGTTAAACAAAAATAAAGTGGTGTACATCTTATCTACGTACAATCCTTATTAACCAAAAAAACTTCAATGCATTTACTAGTCTTTCTAATTGTAATTTATGTATTTAAAAAAAATTTGTTCTAGTTGAAACATTTTAGCCGTTTTTAGCCATTTTTTGTTTTGTCCAATCTAGCCGGTCGCCCCGAAAAGTTCTGGCA
>NW_023460289.1:0-39286 GCF_013731165.1 Rhagoletis pomonella | reverse complement strand
TCTGGTACCCGAAGCAGCTGAATTCTATTGTATACAGCATGGGAGATAAGGTATTAAATTTAGCCAAGGACTAGAGATGCTTCAATCTCAAAGTATATGTGTGAATGCCTTAAGTGCCACCTGACTTTTGCCTTCCATAAGCGCAGATAGTCTCAAGCGAGCGCAGTTTGTGACTGCCCCAATACCTTGCCTTGTTTCCCTTCCTTGTTGATCCCTCAGTCGACAATGTCCTCCCTTGGATTATTTTAAGTTTTCTTTTTCAACTAAGGGGTTAGCCAGGCGTAGTTCTGTCGGGCACCGACAATGTTGTTTTCTTATTGCTCTCCTTTTATTTATGAGCTCGTTTATTATGCACTTTTAAAGCCGTATACTATGTACATACACATGTATGTATGTATGTATGTTAAAAGTGAAAAAGCAGTAACGTCCATGGGTTTTATTGCGCTTTCGAAAAGGTAATACTGTTGTCTATGGACGATAAGAAATAGCGTCCATGGACGTTATTTCCGCTGCACCATATTACACGTCACCGTAAAGCTGTCATGATTTTTAACATTTCTGACATTAATTCACTTTTCAACTATGTATTAATGTGAATGACATTGATTCCATTGACATTATTGCACGTCATCCATTTTATCGCACCATCCTTTCGGTAAGCAGCTAAGTAGGTGCAGGCCTCTTTGAATAATATTGCAGAGGTCCGTCAAACTTATGTCATCTCATAGCCTTGGTAGCCGGTTTAATTTACAAAGAGCGCTTGGAGTAGATTGTTTACCACTGAGCTCCAAAGCAGTGCGAAAAGGACTTTCCCTATGGGCATTCCTGTTTGGTTTTCAACTGAATCACATATTCCATTCTTTCAATTTCAACGATCCTAATCCGAAGTACGACCATTCAATTAGGAATAAATGGCAGTTCTAAATGTTCCAGATTTTCGCCGCTTTTTTGGGGGCTAAGGGGAATTAAGATGAGTTGGAGTGAGGTGAGTTGAGTTGCGGTAAATGGTAAGTAATTTAATTTCTACTAAACCATCACTTTAGAGACTTTTTAGCCATCTATTAAATAAAGTAGTTCTTTAGTGGGAGTATTTTGCATCTCTAAAGTACCCGAGCGCTTTAGATCAGAGCATTTAGCGTCTGTTAAGTCTTTTATTTATTTTAATATTCAGTACCTCCTAAATACCTAAGTTTTTTCTTTTACTTGAGCATTTAGAAACTCCAGAATACCTAAGTGTTTTTCTGCTTTAGTATTAGCACGTCCTAAATACTTATTTTTTTGTTGAGTATTTAACATCTCCTAAATACCTAACTATTTGGGTATTTGGTACCCAAACTGGCACTTTATATACAAAAGTAATGATGTACGACCATTACTGATGTCTGATCAGTAAACAAAAACCTGATTGGTTTGAATTTCTGTGAAGAAATATACAAAACTTATCATATATTCACCTATCCTTTAAAATGAGATTAACAACAAACAACAAGAAGGCTACCTGTTGAAAGATAGTCAAAAGTTGATTGCAGGTTTATGAATGCATATAAAGAAAACGTTGTGCTTAGCTGAGCTATATAAAAAATACATAAGCATTAGTAAATACGTATGTACATATGTATGTACACATATATGCAATTGCTTTCAAGGGTGTTAAAGAAATTAAATGAAAATGCATGTCGCGCAGAAAGGAGAAAATTTGTGTTACCAGCGTGAATGAAATGATTTCACATTCCGTCTGCCTTTTTTTCCGCCAAATACACAATTCCTACGTACCTACACCCATTGGCTTGACTTTGGCTTACAATCCTGACATTTCTTACAATTCTGTGAATATAATTGAAGTCAAATGTCAATACCGGCTTACCCTACCTGCTGCTTTCGTCTGAAAATAAAGTAGAAATGTTGAAGGTTGCGACGCTTTTGGCTTGCCTCTGCTGTCAGTCGTCATCTATGAATGATTGCTTTGCTACCGCACAAATATCAATAGACAGACAGACACATATTCTTTCAGCTGCAATGATTAAGCTGCTGCAGCTTTGACTTTTTGCATCGAATTCCACTGCGAGAAGCAGTTTAATCCATTAATCTAGCTGCTTTTAATTTTTTCCCTCCGTTTTGTACTTTTACTTCTGGGTTGTACCACACAAAGCTTATTGACTGCAGTTGGAGTGAAATACTCAGTACAAGCATACTTAAATATGGCTTCTAATGTACAGTCACAGCAGTGCTAACACACATGCATAGTGCGTTACAATGCATTAAGGAGTCGCTCGAACACGTACGATTTAATGGTTTTAAGCTCCGAGCAGCAGTGAAACTTCGAATGACAGAGCGCTCCTGGATTTTAGATTTCTGCACAAGTGCGACCTAACATGTCTTTTCCATAATACTAATTAATGCTTTGTAATGTAGGGGAATTTGATTGGCCTTGTTACATATTTCAACTTAGATTCTAATTTATTGCCCTGCCTTTCACAAGCCAAGTCCCTTGGACCAGGACCACATCCGGGCCCTCGTCCGTGATGAAAGTTATCAGGTCTAGAGAGGCATGTACACAAGCTTGAAGAGTGCTTGACCTGGAATTGATTGTGTGATGTCTGTTTCACCGAAATCAGAATGTCCTTGTCTTGCGGTTCACCGAGCACCAACATTTCAGCTTCGAAAGAAATTACATGGACGTCACTCACCTGGGTGAACGAATCGTCAAGGGCGGAAACGTTGCCGATGGTAAGACCCTCAAGCTGGGATACGTTGTTCTGATCAGAACCCGACTTCTTTTATAAGAATGCCTCCTTGCCCAAAATAGACTTCCTACGGATTCTGGGTATCCCATGACCTGCAATGTAAAATTCTCCTTTTTCTCGTTTCCCTCACTATGAACATTTCCTCCCTGGATAGTTTCTTTCATGACTGCAACAATAGATCACCTCGGAAAGTTTGACACAAAATTTAACATTGAAACAAAGGCAAGCAATGAAATATACTCCAGATATTTCCAGTAATTGTTGATGAGGTGGCAAGGAAAGGTGGTAATATTACACAAAGATTTAGAAACCACAATACCTAGTACCCGACGAACGCAAAAATAACCATTCGTCCTTTGGAATCTCCAGGATTACCCGATCTTCTGACAGTAGGAAAAACACAGCCACTCCATTTCAATGGTGGCGCGCAGGTGTCGTCCATCGTCCGAACATTCAGGCCACCAAAAAAAGGTCGCCACGCCAGAAATCGTGCATAAAATCCATGAAAACATATAAGCCGGTTAGAGAATGAAAGTTCATGGTGGGGCTGGGACTATACAAAGGTACCACAACTGAATGGATGCATCAGCCGCAATTGCTCACACTCGACCATAAATGTTTGACCACCTGAAAAAAGATTAAACGCGCAACTGCCAAGAATATTCGGAGCGCTTGGAGACTCGACATTAGTTTGAAACAAAAATGGTCGCATTTCGGAAGGATAATAAATGGCTTTAAACCCAGTGGCATACATAGCTCTTTGCTATGGGCGATAAAAGGGATTGGCTTTATTTTTTTTTATAATTAAGACCCTCTTTGCTTGTCAAGGCCACGCCTAGTGCGTTCTTTAAAAAGCTTAATCCCACCATTGCTTATTTATTTATGCATTTAACCACCAACGTAGTTAGATAAAGAGACAAACTTTGGTTAAATAAGTTTTCATACAAAGTTTGACAGTTCATCTATCAAAATGATAAATTTATTCCTTTATCAAGTTTATCAGCAGTTTATCATTTTTGATGAAGACCCCTATTGTTTTATTTTCTTTTCCTTCTAATTGAAGTATTTTTGTTTATACAAAAGAAAAGCATTTAATTTGTTTAGCTTATTTGACTTACAATATAAAGCATTTATTTTGTTTGATTTAGATTCGTAGTTAATTTCACACTTGAATAGCCATCGGATATCATTTACCATAATGCTTTGATTTCCATCTCTTCATTTTACTACTAATTTCAAGCAATTGTGCATTTCGCGCTTTTTTAGCCACCCAATCGCTGTCAACTCCGCCTACCAAATACGACAAAGGCCAGCTGAACTTTGACACGAAACCCATGTAGCACAATCGAGTTTTAATAACCAGCGATATTAATCGTCACTTTAATATTAGTAGTTTAGATCCTTGCTACATGCATATGTACTTGTGTTTATTTAATCTTTTTTTACTTCATTTATTACCTGTAGAACTGTTCGATATCTGCCGCTATTAAAGGCCAAAATAATTGTATAATATATAATGTGATATGTAGTATTGTATATGGGGCGTTCCATACTAAAACGGATGGGGTTCACACTTCATGTGTTTGATTTGTTTCAAATTTTTAGGGTTGATGCATAAACATAAATAATAAGTAAATATAAAATTTGAGCTTGATTAATACGTTTTTAAAAATTTTACAGCAAAAAAAATAGAAAAAAAACGATTAAATAGTTTTCCAAATATCTCGAGAACGGGGCGAGGAAAAATTAAAAAAAAATCAAATATACACACATCAAAATTCCCTATGAAAAGAAATATTTTTAAAATGTTTTTTTTTCTTGAAAAATTTTTCATATCCTCCTGAGTACATCTGTCCTATTTATAGTACGTAGAAAATAAAAAATTCTGACGACTTATTTTTAATTGGCAACACTAAAATATTTTTACTATGACGTGCACTGACATCCGTAGGTTATGGAAAAAAACTGAAAACGTCATATGTCATTCAATATTAATTTAAAAATGGCGTTGCTAGGAAAACCTGATAATAAGTATCAACGCAAAGGTAAATAAATCTTTTTTTTTTCCAGTGATTTATTTCGTAAATATGTATATATTTGGGGTTACTTGCATATTTATAATATAAACTAATTATTTAAACTATTATTTTATTGAAATAGTAAACAGTGAGCTTTCGACCATTATATTTATTTATATGTCCTTCGCAAAGCACAAAAGCATGTAATTAGTATTTACAAATATTGTCTTCCCATGTACTATGCAAAGTACATTCATCTGATTTCGATTTTTCTGGAGATAATTCTGATAAAGATCCAGATTTTATTCCTCCAGAACTAAGTCAACGAACCAGTGGCCATAAGCAAAGTGATACAGTAGCTCGGACGAGGAGGAGGAAACGGTGTCCACTCCATTAGCTTCGTCTACAACATTGGACTGATTACCGTCATCTTCGTCATATATAATACGAGGAAGAAGACGCATAAGAAATCCAGCTCGCGGATGACGCGGCCGTGGTCAAGGAAACAGGCGGATTCCATGGCACAGGCACTAATATGAAAAATAGAGTTCCGAAAGACTGTGCACTGACTGAAGAAAAAATTGTTTAAAAAACAAGCAAGAGGAAGTAGGGAGGTTAAAGTACGGGAAGACCGCAAACTCGCAGTGAAGATGTGGCTTGATAATAAACCAGTCCTGATGATGTCTACTTCTTGCTGCGACCAGAACCATGGCGAATTTAAGAGATGGTCCAAGAAAGATACAAAAATATGTAACAGTGAGAATGCCTGATGTCATCAAAAAATATAACGAAAATATGGGTGGCGTGGATCTCGCTGATAGAATGCTTTCAGCTTGCAAGTCGCATAATCGCACAAAGAAGTGGACAATTCGCCTAATCTCCCACTAATTAGATTTAAGCGTGGTAAATGCTTGGCTGCAGTATAGGGCTGTTGAAGTAGAGAAGGGAGTACCAAAAAGAAATATTGTACAGATGCGAGAATACAAACTGAATTTAGGGACAAAACTCATCACTGACAATGACAAAGAATCTGATACGAGTACTGGAGAGGAAATTATGTATGATGAACTTGAACCGAAATATAAAAAGTACACAGTCTTAATAAAGCCAGTTCCTTATAAAGAAATTATTTAGTACCAAAAGTGCTGCACATTTACCAGAATATGGTTCAAAACAAAGCCGCTGCAGAAAAAATGGCTGTGACAAGAAAACAACAGTATTTTGCAAAAAATATGAGACTTCTTGTGCTTCACCCCTAGTCGAAACTGTTTTTTCACGAAGACTGTTAAGAAAAATATCAAATTTTAAAGCAACTGAGTTATTTATAATATTCTTTATGAAGAAATTTAAAGTTTTTGTTTTGTTACTGTGAAGAAAAAATATATATACTTTGTTTATTTTAAAAACTGAAATAAAACTTTAAATACAAAACTAAATAAATTACATGTTTGTTTAATTCCCATGCCCTTTATATAGAACATAGTAAAAAACCATTTTTTCCAATTTATTAATTTTTTTAAATATTTTTTTCATTCTAAGTCATCTTTCAGCAGTGTACTAAAGAAATTTTTAAAAGGAATTCAAAAAACAGGATGTCTGGTACTCAGGAGGTTATACAAATTTTTTGATATAAAAAAATTAGTTTTTGAAAATATGCCATCTCAAAAAATATTGAAAAAAATCACAATGGTAGCTATTGCGCCACATTTAAGTATACTATTACGGGATGCACTCTACAATAATTTCAGTTATGAATTTTGTTTACACCGAGGTTGAGTAAAATGAGTACATTATGCAGTCTTGTAGCCCATTAAATTTTAATATAATCAAGTGCAAGTTTTAATTTTCTTTGAAAACGGTTTTGCGCATTTTCTTTCATAAGAAAAAAGTGCAAAAAGCCAAGTTTTAACATATTATTTTTGTTGTTATTTAATTTTGATTATTTTTTTATAAAAATATAGTTAATTTTTTAACAAAATCCGTGTAGATCCAAGTTTCAAACTTTGTGTAACATTCAAAAAAAAAAAACACAAGAAACTTTCGTAACAATTTCTAGAAAGATTATGAGTACGCAGTTTTGTAGCCCATTCAATTCCAGTAAAATAATTTTAGGATTTGTTTGCTATTTCCGGAGAAAAACTATTTCTATTTCTGTTCTTAATACTAAAGCGCGCCATTGACATTTTTGAAATCGATTATTTTTCTGCCGCTACCTTTTAAAACTACTCGTAACATAACTTTGTAAATAAGTGATTTTAATCGAGCTGCAGTGAACTGTCTATAACGCCAACTTCATTCTTCTTTAACTACCCGCTCAATTATTTTGCTAACGATAGCACCATGCAATGCTATCGCAACACAAGAGAGCGCACAAGAGCAGCACAATTATTTACACCAGCACGTCTTCTCTTTTTCTTACCCACGATTCGTGATACGATTCAATGATATTTTAAGGCGTTAAAAATAAAGGAGTGCTTGATTGTGAGTAGGGGCCAAGTAGTGTGTTCAAGTGCAGAAGAAACATAAGAAATGAAACTTAGTTTAGTATAAAAAATCATGAACTGCACTTGAAAAGTGAAACTGTGAGCATTTCATTTAGTAAAGCGTAAGATCTAGATGGAAATTAAATCAAGTTCTGCGACTGATTTTGCTTTTTGCTTAAACTTCTTAAATATTTAGTTTTCTATGTTTATGTAAAAAATATTATTATAAAAAAAATAAATAAATAAAAATACTTAAGCTACTTTAATGAAACTCAACATCCAGAAACTGAATTCTACAAATAACGCATTTGAGTATCAAGATATACCACCGAAAAACCTTTTAAATGAATCAATGACTAAGTAATAATGACAAAAGAAAGAAAATAGGTAATCGATTCTTAACATCCAACCAAAGGGAATAACCTGATCGGATCATTTTTAGAAAGTAGGGAGGAGGTTTATTTTGTCAGATATGGATTGTGAAGCAAAAATAAATTGAACTTAAAAAATAAATAAAGATGCTAATTTCCTGGTTAATAATTTGAAAATTTAAAAAAGTTATCATTTGTCTAGAAACTAATTTAAACTTTTCTAATATTTTTTCAGGTAAAAATTCTGATTTAAACTACTTTTTAGGTATTTGAAAAAGTCACTCATACGCCATGGAAGCCAGCCAACCATTAAATCAACCGCTTAACAACTAGTGCTGTTGCTTTTTTAAATTGTTTATTCCATTCCTTTAATTAAATAAAAACGTACATTAACAAAGAATAGTCAAAAACGAATTCAAAGTCACTCATGCGCAATGAGTGCTCCAAAATCGTGGAAAATTTTTTTAAAATTTAAAAATTACAAAGTCACTGGCAGTTTTTGTGCAAATTTGTCTAGGAAAAATATACACAGTGGAAAAATAGGTAAGCACCTAACGGAGTAATTCATGTGTTCTTTCAGACTTTAGTACCATAATTGTCATCATAACCAATGCCATCTATTAGTAAAGCACAAAATGAACACCTCCGATGACGCGTTCCGTTGTAAGTTGCAAAATAACGTGCCGCCGAAGCGGCTCGGAATAGGTCTGATACCAAAATTACATTCCCAATTCCTACTTCTATAAGGCGGCCACACTGTTGTAAAAGCAAGAGAGATTCGGCAGGAGAGTGACAAGAACCGCCGATTAGATAATTATAATAATTATATTTTGCTAGAAAAAATCACCACAAAAAAAAAACAAGTTTCAGAAGAAGTGATTCAATTTTGATTAACTTAATGGCTCTTTTATGTTGAGCTCTAAAGAGAGTAAGGTTACGTCTTTGTGGTCAATATTATATAAAAAGAGCTTGATACATACGTATTATATTCATCGAAGTCAAACACATACATATTAACATAGGTACATATACAAAATTTAGTCAAAACATTCTATTATAAGCTTAATTGATTTTTAAAACCTGCCTGCGATTTTATATTCGACTGGACAACGTGGCAACGTGACGGTCTTGACCCATCGCTTCGATTTGCTTTACTTTTCATTTAATTGCCACCGGTAATTGCCGACTCATGTGTTGTATGTTTACCTTTTGCGTTAGCTACGTTGAGCTTTCGAGTAGCTTCATTGGGCCTGTTGTGATTTATATATGTACATAAACGTTTTTGAAGAAAATGTTCATATATATGTATGTACTTTGAAGCATTCGCAGACATTATAAAGTGAACTGTTGAATACGTTAGAGCTGCAAAAGCAATTAAAAAGAGTTACCATTGAAAAAAAAAAAATGAAAAGGTGTTTTCGATGAGTTTTTCATGGTTTAGTCGCAACTACCAACATACAATAATGAGCACAAATTCATAATCCCACCTTGAGTCAAAACTCTCCATCGAAGTGTGTTTCAGCACTGTATGCATCAATGACATAAGCGCAGTGTGGAAAGCAACTCCAGCAACTTCTCTTGTTTCGCCATGTTAAAAATTTGTCCTTTTCGTATGCCACAGAAAGATTCTGAGTCGATAAGAGCGGTTGATGCGCCTTCTTTGCGAGTTTATTTGCCATCTTAATACCTTCAACACCAAATATGTATACTGGAATACAGCGAACATAAACTGCATTGATCAGAACAAGAGTTTGCTGCTTATTAAGGCACTTTATAATAAGTTTAGATGCTCCCTAACAGTCAAAATCGCAGTGTTCTGATATTGAAGGCGAAACATCTTCTCCTCAAATTTGTGGTGCACAATTTCCACGATTCTGCAAGTTTATTTCTTGAATGTCTCAAAAACTATTACAGTTACAAAAGTGGTTTTTGGTTTAATGTTTTTTGAATTTAAAAATTCTGTACTTTTTTATTTTTCGATTTTTTTAGTACATATATTTTTTTTTTATAGGACATTTGCTCTTTGTAAATACAATAATTTTTGAGATATAAACTTGCAAACACCGTGAAATTGTGAAATTTTGAAATTTGTAAATTTTTTAAAATTTTTGCCTTTAGCAGAACACCGTGCAACAAAAAAAGTTTCGATACACATGAAGCAATTAACATACGCAACTTTCTCTCTGACATCAGTATTTCTTTTTAAGGACCTTGTAGTTCCAAAGATAGTATGAATGAAAAATTTCAGTGCAATGTAAAATAACAGTATGTGTATCAAATGAACGGAAAAATTCAGTATTATTTGGTTCGCAGGGACGAAAAGGTATTGAAAACTCCCTTTAATAAATTTTATTTTTTTAAGTTTATAAAGTTGAAAACCCGAAATTCAATATTAAGATATATTTCATCCAAAAATAAATACGGAAAATTTTCAAGGATATTCAAGAAAAAAATTCTTAAAAGGAAATTTTCAATAACCATTCGTCCTTATGCACCAATTAATTTTATATGTTTTAATTCTACATAATTTTCTCTTTAATTTGTTACCCATTCTCCTTATCTATATTGCACTGCATGTTTTAAGTATTTTTTTGAATTAATCGATTTTTTTTTAATCTTGAAATCCTTCTAAAAAGTCCTGACGTCAGAGAGAAAAATTAAAAATGCCGTTTCACTACATTTGTGTAAAATTGGCTGTCGCACCGTGCAATAAAAGGACAGTTTCAGACCAATAGTTTTCATCCAAATCAAAAATGGTTAATTGCAAACCATTTATTAAATTGACATGCCAAGACTTCCAAGGATGCCGTTGGATAATTTCTCAACTTACAAGCTATGCGTACGCATGCCCGACTTTGTATCTTGGTAAAAACCCAGCTGATGGCTCCATAAGTTGCTATGGGTCTTACTATCGTCACATAGATCCATCTCAGTAGTTTTCATAGTCATACACCTACACGTCATTAATGGGCTTATGGGTTTCTTTGCAGTTTCGCCAACGTGTGTGTTTACCGAGTAATTTCTACAACCTAGAAATTTAACTTCATTTTGATATAAAATGTTCATACCATCTTTCCTAATCATCTTCTTCGCATCTTCAAGTTTTTATTTTCTTTTAAATTGGTACTATTGTGGTTAATTCATAACTTAACTCTTTCTTGCAGCTAAGACAACGTATTTGTGACTTATTCGTTTCCTGCTTTTTATAATAATGAAGAATTAATTTGAAGAAATATTTCTTTTTGTCCGTTATTTCAGTTTGCATACATTCCTTTGCCATGCGTTTTTCATATTTTCCCTGCATTTGCTTCGATTGGTATTGTCCATTACTTTTAATATTGCCTGAATCAACGTTAATTATTTATTCATTGTTTATATTCATTGACTCGCACCGATTGCGATATGGCGATATGCGAGTGTAAAAGCAATAAGGAAATATAAAGAATGAAATGTGGAATGCCCAAGAGCGCATTAAATGCACGCAAATTTGTAAATATGTATTTATGTACATGCATATGCGGCTTAATTTTCCGAGTAACTTGACCAATGAATGCTTACCTTTAAGACCCAAAGTAGGTTAATATAACTTTTATGCAAATTTAAGGCGTGCACTTTATAGACTGCTCTCAGTCAGAATTTAGTATGTAAAATTCGCAGCAGTTAAGGACGCGCGTGAATTGTAATCTTTATAAGTACGAGTACATACGCACACGTTTTTGCGTTAAATGCTTGAAGATTACTAGCTACCCAGCCTATATATGTACATACATACATTTGTATGTAATTTACTCCCTTGCCATGGCGTATGAGTAACAGCAATTTATAGTATCAATATTAACATTTAGTTCGGTCAAACTAGACACTTCTAGTCGCAAGTAACTGTTTTGTTTACTTGTCGGAAATTTCGTAGTAGACTACTAAAATAGCCAACTTTTGGCCCACTTATTTTGGCTAACTTTTAATTGGTTTCAAAGTCATGCATGGTCCAACTGAAGAAATGTGTTTGTGTAAAATTTGTTTCAGAATTTTCACTTCCAACAAAAAAAGTTGTGTTCCAAAAGAAACAAGTAAGACCAAGGAAGACTTTAACAGATTATTGCATTTAAACAAATTTATATATTCACAGCATACATAGATAGAGGAGATACATATATAAAAAATCATATCTAAACAATCAGAGGTATGGAAGATATACCTTAAATAGCACCAATCTTAGTGATTTTCCTTGCTGTGTGATCGGTATGTAAACTGGTAACACAATTTAATGGCTTTAGCTTCCTACATAAAGTAGATATATTGCAAAAACTGGTTTCTGAACAATCAGTGGTATAGGAGATAAAGCTTATTCAGCATAGTGACGATTTTATCAGTAGACTTTGTATTATTATTTATAAATAAGCGTAAGAAATTTTCCGATTTTAGTTGTCCAAATAAAGGGGGTTTACAGTGAAAATAGTGCGAAATTCCATGTTTCTAGCTGCATAAATGGAGAAGCTATAACAAAGAACCTCAGCAATCAGTTATATGGAGGCTATAGGTTATATCGACCCGATCTTTGCTATTTTCACTGAAAGTATTCTTTTGATAATAAGTGACAACAGTGCAAAATTTCATGTGCCTAGCTACTCAAATGGAGGAGTTATAACAAAAAATCTTATATCTGAACATACGAAGCTATAGATTATGGTGACCCCATCTTTGTAATTTTCTCTCTAAGTTTTCTGTTAATAATGGGCGGAAGTATTGCAAAAATTTCATGTTCCTAAAAAAATCTCACGGTGGGTAAAACTGTTTAGGCTTCAAGGTTAAAACGATGATTTTTTTTTTACTCTCGTTGCAGCATGCCACGTTTTGGTAAAAATAGGCAAAAAAAAAATTACTTAGTCCAATATAAATTTTCTCAAGAACTCTTTCTGTAAGGTTTGGATATTCATCTTTATGATTTTCGATACACTTCACAATTACTTGTAATTGTAATTTAAGCTAACTCTGAATTAGGAGTGTTATCGGTATGTTTTCTAAAATCGACAATAAAAGGTGAAGTAAAAAATAATGGCTTACCCTTTTATACTTCATTATTTATTATATTCAACTAGTTTTATTGACCTTGAGGCCACTTTTAATGAAAAATTTATTGCGGAAAAGCAACAATAATTTGAAAAAATGGTGTAAGTGATAGCTATTTCGGAAATCACCTAAAAGTTAAACATTCTAGAAATAGAATTATTGGTGATTTCCGAAATAGCTATCACATTTATAATTTTTTCAAATTATTGTTGCTTTTCCACAATAAATTTTTCATTGACAACGGCCTTAAGCTAAATAAAAATTGTTGAATATAATTGTTATAAGGCCACAAAATAACAAAAACTTTATTATTTATGATTTCTTATGCTTGCACTATTTTTGAAGAAAAGGAATTGCAGATAATTAGAGCTGGTATATATTACACATCAAGCGTAACTAGTATAGAAGTAGTGCTATATCACAACAAAAAATTCGGAAAATAAAAACAGATATAGTCCATTGAATTAAAATCTGAAATGGGAATAAAGGTCAAATCAAAATACCACGTAATACAAATCTTGGAGTTTGAGCTAGCTTTTTACGCACAGCGTTCAATTTTGGTTGGTCCCATGCGAGTTGTATGTGCATGAGAAATTTGAATATTAGGTTGGCCTGCATCGGTTACTAATATATGAAGTTTTACAGTACAGTTGTATTTATTTAGTGAGGTAGAATTTAAGTTATTAGAATTTAGTGATGCAAAAAGGTACTCTGGGTCGACAGGCCCTAAGAAGGGTGTTTTGTACTTAAATAAACTTTTTCAAGGATATTCCACCACTTTGGAGTACCACAAATAATAAAGTTAGGAAGAAATTTAATTTTTTTCTATTTTTAGGGCTCACCAAGAATGGACACCTTTATGACCTCAAAATAAATTCAAAAACCGCTTTCAAATTAGGGGTTGGATAATTTCAAACATATATTTATACCCGAGCGCACTTGTGCACAAGGGTATAATAATTTTGTTCACATAACGGTTGTTTGTAATAGCCAAAACGAATCGAGATAGATATAGACAAATGTATACATAAATGATCAGAATGAAAAGAGAAATCGATTAAGCCATGTCTGTCTGTGCGTCCGTCTGTCCGTCTGTCCGTCCGTCCGTCTGTCCGTCCGTCCGTGTACAGGATAACTCGAGCAAAAATTGAGATAACGAAATTTTGTATGTAGGTTTCCGTTATTCCAAGGTAGGTTGGTATTGAAAATGGGCGAAAATCGGACAATAAACACGCCCACATCCCATATAACGGTAATTTTCGGAAATACGAAAACTGCGATATTTTAGTAACTACTGAAGATTATTCACTCAAAATTCATACTTACAACATTTTTAGACGAAAAATAAGAATATTATAAATTTTTGGAAAATGGGCGTAACCACGCCCACTTATGGTTACATGTGTATATCTTGGCAACCGCTGCACCGATTTCATCTAAACTTGGCACAGTTGTTGGCCTTGGTACAGCATACCAAATGGACAATAACCACGCCCACAGTCCACAGGGCAATTTAGAGAAGTACGAAATCTTCGATAAATCAGTAAATATTAAAGCTAATTTATTCAAAATTGACGCTTGCAACAATTCTTTACCAAGAATACGTTTACGGTAAAATTTTGGAAAATGGGCGTGGCACCGCCCACTTATGATCACATATATTTATATCGGTAACCGTTCTATCAATTTGTACCAAACTCGGTATTTTTATTGTGCTTGCCAAGCAAAACGTTGAAAATTATTGAAATCGGACTAAAATTACGGCCGCTTTTCATATAACGGTAAATTTCAGAAATGCTTGAAACTGCAATATTTCGAAATTTAAGGACGCTAATTTACTCAAAATGCTTACCATCTAGCGGTAGGTTTTGGAAAGGTGAAAAAACATATATTTAATACTTGCGCCGCGTATTTAATGTTCGGCTCCACCCGAACTTAGACTTTCTTACTTGGTTTCTTTTTGTTATGTATAGTGAAGTGAACAAATCATTAATTTCCATATTTGCTTTTTAACTCATATTTATTTGCAAACTTATAATTTTACCGCTTTAACATACATACTACATACTTACAGACATGTGTAGAAATATGAAATATGGCAGTAGCTTGAGCATGCTGCTCAACGAACCATACCAGCCATGTATACATACTTCACCTGCTCTGTTTATTTTGCACCCGCATCATCTTTTTATTTGCCAAACGACCAATGCACATAGACTTGAAGTCTGCTGGTTGACTTAATGGCTAGCTGGCTGGCTGTTTGACCAGCTGGTTGCAACGTACGTTGAATGTTGGCCTTTAGCACTAAACCATAGCACACGTGTAGTTTCGAATGCAAGTATTTTTTCATATTTTTCCTGTTACACGAATGGTTTTTTTGTACATTAATTTGCTCGACTCAGACTTTGGGCCAAATGGAATGCATAAAGTTCAACGCTAAAAATATTTGCTACATAAATAACTTCATGGCGCACCAGATATCAACATAGGGGTTAGTACAGACATAAATGTATGAAAAGTTATTAAAGCAAAAAGAAAACCAAAACGAATTGTACAAGTATGTAAATATGCACTTTTATAAAAAACCACAAGCCGACGGCATATTTCTATTTCATGCCTCTAAGTACATCCTATTTTTCCGCTCCTTCCTATTCCTGTATAATGCGCTCGTTAAACTCCAACAATAGCTATGTTTGTCCTTTACAGCGTGGCCGCTTTTTGCGGCATTGTGATAAACAAACTAAAATATTTCTATCACAATCTACCGGAAATGCATCATTTGGCTTGTTTGCACGCTTGTCCCTTTGAATCCTAGTCAAACGCTAGATTTAGTGCAAGAAATGTATATACTTAAGTTAGAATCGCGAGAATACTCTAATAAAAAAAGAAGCATGGCATGGTCACAAGAGTTAGAAGTAGAAATACATTTGAATTTCAAGTTTTCAGTGGAGATAAATGTTAGCTTTACTGATGACGATGATTTTTTCCATGATCCTTATTGTACGTTCAAACAGGTCAGTTAGCAGAGGCAGAGAGAGAAGTTTTATATTGTGTCACTGAGTTTGGTGTTCACACACATTCAATTAAGTTGAAACAATTAGTGTTTTACAGCTGTTACTGTTTTTATTTTGTTTGTGGAAAGTTTTGTCTGAACAAAATGGAGAGCTTTTCAACTTTAAATAAAATTGTATTGGTGTATAATAAAAATATTTAACTTTTCCAGTCAACGCGGCCAAGTTTTTATTGCAGACTGCATTTTAAAAAAAAAAAAAAATAAATGTTTTTTCTATTTGAGTGTTTTTAAGGCTAATTTTGTTGCAATTAGGGGTTTAATTGCTGAAATGCTCTCAATTAGCTAATTGGGTGCCTATTTGAACATACTATTAAGAGGTGTGTAGCACTCAAAATCAGGGACCGTAACAGTTACAACTTTTATTAAAAAAATCGCTCTTTAACTATTATTTTTTGACTTTTATTTAATTACTCTTTAAATAACCGTTATTTCTGACTTTTATTTTATAAATCGAAGATAACAATTATTTTTGATATTTATATAAATAATCAGCAAATGGCGGTTATTTTTGATTTTTAAATTATATGTCTTAGATAACAGTTATCGAAGACTTTTATTTAAAAAAGTCATAAATAAAAATCAGTCACTGACTTTTATTTTTTAAATCATACTTATAAAAGTCATTTCAATAAGTGTTAGTAAACTTTTGTTTCCCCACACCTTTTTAGCTGCGAAAAATGTTAATGACTTTTACACGTATGATTTAAAAAATAAAAGTCGGTGACTGATTTATATTGATGACTTTTAAAAGTAAAAGTCACTGACTGATTTTTATTGATGACTTTTATTTATAAGACATATAATATAAAAATCAAAAATAATTGTTATTTTTGTTTAATTTTGCACAAAAATTGCAAATAAAAATTTATTTTCAAATTTGAGTCTCGGTGAAAAAAGAAATCGATTGGTATGTATCACTTAGTTGTAGAACATTTCCTTCATAGTGAAATTTCCATGACAGTTTTCATCAATAACTGTTATGTTCGAAGACGTAAAAATAAAAAAAATAAAACTTTGGCGCTTACACATTCTGCTAAGTGTTTGGCCATACCTCACCTTTAATTTGGTGTAATCATCTCGATGTTGTCACACAAATGATGGGTTTTTTATGAGAAGCTCTTTCATGGCAGAAAAATCACACATTATTTTATTATCAGAAAATAAACATTAATTTTGGTTGGATCAGAAATCCAGCCTGTGGCCTTAGCTCAGGTGGCCGCCATGATTTATCACTCCGAAAGTCCGGGTCGTAATAAGTGCTTTTTAAGAATAAACCTTGGTTTTGACAATTTTTGGGATGTTTCAAGGACGAAAATTCATGACCCAAATGTCTCCAAGCAAGCTTTTTAGTCAACGGTTAGGAGTAGAGAGGGGGTAGGTGTCTGGTAGTTATAATAATTATTTGAGGAAAAAATTTGAAATGTGTCTTGTTCTAGATTATGGACGGAGACTGCTCTCTGAAGTGTAAGAGCCTTTGATACGTAGCCATTCGGCGGCCTACAGAACCTGCAGTCCATCTCCGCAGAGAGTCCCCTTTTGCTAAGATGCTATCTTAACTTGCAGTGTCCTACCAGGTAGTCCTTCGGTCCTCCCGACTAAGATTCACCAGTCGTTCCAAGTTTCCCCTAGAGGGAGATAATTATTTTTTAAATAACAGTTTCCCTTTGACATTAGCGATTGGGCGGCAAACTGAGTATCCGCTCTGCTGTGTGTTTTTTTTGGCCGACGCTTCGGCTGATTAAATCCTGAATATAAATTCATTTCAAGAACAAATACTTTGATAAACTTTTATAATAACAAAAGAAAAACACAATCAAAGAACTAAATAAGGTTACCTCATTAAAAAATCGGCCAAAAACGGCCTTTGTTTTTCATTTTATTCATAAATGACATCGGGTTATGCTTTGAAACTGCTAAGTTTCTTTCGTACGCTGACGACTTAATAATTTATTCAGTGATAAAAAGCCCTAGTGACTCTTTTGCTCTTTAATCTGCGATTGACAAATTGCATATCTGGTGTTTAAAGAATCAATTGTGTCTTAATATTAAAAAATGCTATAAAATAATATTTTCCAAACTACATAATCCTCTGCAAACTTCGTATAATATTTCTAGATCGCTTTTATCGCCGCATAATGAAATTAAGGACCTTGGGATTTATTTCGACTCGAAGCTGTCGTTCCTTGCGCATATAAACTGCGTTATCGATATGCGTTCGCCATGCAAGCTTTTGTTCGTCGAATAACTAAAGATTTTCGGGATCCTTACACATTTAAGACTTTATATTCTGCTTTCATCCGATCTAAGTTTTCGCATTCATTTGAAATCCATACCAGCAAATTCATATAAGTCGTGTGGAGTCTGTGCAAAAGGTTTTTATATAATTTCTATAGCACGTGTACGTACGTGTGTGTGGTTTGTACTTGATTTCAAAAAACAAATGGTTGCATATCTTTAGGGATTTTTTTTTTCAAATTTCCTCAACAGTGGGGCTAAAATAAATGAAAAATCCTTCTTTTCTTCATTTGGTTCTTGATTTGAGATAAATTATCTCATTTCAGTTTAATTTATTGACAGATTTTACAAAGCGAAATTACTTGATTTCAGCATGATTTGCTTATAAATTACAAATGAGCCGTAAATCACGATAATGTGAATATGCTTGAAGTTTACAACACAAAAAAAAAAAAAAAATCAAAATTTTCCTAAACTTCTTCCCATCGGGCGTCAATACTCCTATGTCAAAGTTACTTCTGCTATGCACGTGCAAATTTTTTTTAAGGCAAAAAATTTGATTATCAAATACCACATATACATACATACATACGTATGAAAATACGTATGAAGCACCTATTCATACCGGCTACAACCACCTGTTGCAAATGCTGTGTCACATTGCGCAGCTGCGAAAATTAAGAACGAAAACAGAGTTAGTTTCAGTAAAGAGAATTCTGTATATATGTAGTACGAGTACAAATTTATAGGGCAGTATGTCTACGCATAGGAATAATCGAATAAAATTTTTAAGGGAAATTACATGTATTTTTTATAACTGATCCATAATTAACATGCTAATAACTGCATTTTTTTTTGGCTGTAACATCCCATCAGCTTCTTAGAAAACTCACGTCCGCTGATGCAAATCAAAAGTCACTCAATTGTGAGTACAAAAGCGCAGCCGGTTTTCCGCAAACACTCAGTTTGTCTTCTTCTTCAGTCTTCACCTTTGAGCATGTTTTCCCGTATATTGCTCATTCTACGAGTATGTGGTGAATTTTTTTAATGAGTCCTTGCGGTACGAACACACTGTTGACCGTAGTTTGCATTTGATTTGAGTAAACAAATTATTTCTGACTCAATGGCGTAGTTCAAATGCATTTCACTGTGCTGTTGATAAATAGAGTGCGTTATGCTGTGCCGTGCGAAAGTCTTGTGTTGAGGAGAGTTATGTTAGCTGTTTTGCCAAAGATTGTCTGCTTTTCAATATTTCGTTCCATGTGCTGAGCGAGTGACCAAAGTATCATCAAGATGTAGATATAAGTGGAAACATAAATAATATAGATGAACCCCTAGATATGTTTTTAATGATTTTTGTGAAAGAAAATTGTTCGAAAATACAAAATAAATAACAGAAAATCGTGTGCATTTAAAGAAGATTCCGCGAAAAGCTGTAATGTGAGTTGGCAGAGGATAACAAAAAATTACATGTGCTTGACATAAGGTAAGCCAATCAGCATGCCCACCACTTAGGCTAACGAATAAACATACTTAGGGCCGTTACTATGATTTTAACCAGAAGTATAAATAAAAGTTCTAAGCGGCCTACAACGAAGAAAAATATCTGAGAAAGGACACAGCTCCTTTCACGTGTTGGAGGAGGCATCCCTTAATTTTAGTACAATATTGTTGAATGAAATTCAACACCTCGTCGAAAGTATACAGTTAACGGTTGTCAACCGCCAATGATCGTAAATCTATAAAATCTATTTAACTAGACACACTTACCGACATGTATTTCGACCCGCTGAATCTGAATCTGAGGTCCGTTTGACTCGTACGCCTCCAAAATTTCGAGCAAAGGTGGATTTTTTCGGAATTATTTTTTTTTTTTTTTTTTTTTGTTTTTTGATCGAAACATAGTAGGTGTACGAGTCAAACGGATCTCAGATTCAGATTCAGCGGGTCCAAATAAATGTCGGTAGGTGGGTGGTGAGTAAAAGACACACTTCTTTTTTTTTGAGCCGGTGTTATAGACAAAATATTAAACACTCAGGGAGGATTTTCGGCAAATACCAACATCTAAGTAATAAAGTAAGTAAATGTCAGAAAAATTAAACTTATGGATTATTTATTGTCGCAAGGTTGCATACATTATTTTGTAGAGAGTAAAAGCATACATATTTCAAAATGTTTCTCTCTTTTATAAAGCAATCGCATTCCTGGCTAGTATATTTCAGGACGAATGGATAATACTTGAGCCAAGAGCTTCTGTGAGCGAAACCAATTTTGAGCAAAACATGTTAGTTACCAGGTTTTGCAGAACAGCAATACGCGGTTTTGTACGTTAATCGACGATATTTACATATATTTGATGTTGGATTCTTGCTTTGTCTCCTCGGTAGCGGCTATTTTTAAGGTACGTATGTATGTACATTCATGTATGTATGCACCTTAGGGTGGTCCAAAAATGCATGTGAAAAAGTAAAGCCGGAATTTGTATGCTATCTCTCCCTAGAATTGTTTTATTTGAAATTAAAAAAATATTTAGAGGTCGCCCAAAGCTCTCAAAGCTTCCCATGTATTTTATATAGGAAAAAAACCACTTTTCGTAAAAATGGCATAGATTTTTTGAAAATCTATATTTTGCGATCAGAAAACTATCGCCCTATAAGATGATGGTGTCATTTTTTTCGAGTAAAGAAAACTCCATTAAATTGCAATCGTCGGGCAAGCGTTCATCTATCCCTATCTTTCAAAACGCAGCACTAGTTTTTTTTTTCTTTAAGCTTGAATAGATTTTTTTAATAAATATTTACGTTTCACACAGCATCAAAATCCAATTTATTTTTTAAATTTACACGGAAGTTATTAACTTAAAAAAAACGCTAAATTTGCTTCCAATAAAGTCTTCGTACACTAGTGTTTTCGATAATCGATTATGCCACATGTTGGAGAAAAAGTAACATTCGGAAATGATCAAGCTCTCGGCTTTCAGCCACTCCAATATCTAATCCCTAATAGGGCGCATTAAATAAAAAAAAAAAATTGAGAATAAACCCAAATCAGTGCAGCCTACAGTTCTCACCCATAGAGGTAGACTACGAATAAAGCCTATGGTAAGCGATGCTCCATTCCTTAGTGCATCAAAAATCAGTGCCAACACTTCTGCAATCCAAACATCTTGCCACTGTACGAAAAGCAATGAATGATGCCGGCTTGAGGTCTTGAACACCTCTTTGGGTCTGATTGCTGACTCTGGGTGTGGATAAAGCCGGGAGAAGCATACAACCATAAAAATACTATCAAAACTGTAAAAACACGGTGGCAGTGGGCTTGCATGGCTGTCAGCAGCGTTGGTGACTTGGTAGTAGTTGACGGAAGAATGCATCATTAAAAATTTAGTAAATACTCTACACTTTCGTAATTTAGCAATCAGCGCCACAGGTGGAAGTTACAAGTTTGACATCACAAAAAAGTGAACGTTCCTTTTGGTTACGCAGTGCTTGAATTCCTATGTATATACATACATGTGCATGCATGTATTTAGGATAATAAATATGTACTCGTAGTGTAGAATGAAACGAAATGGTGAAATATATTTCAAATATAAAATCCACACCTATCGCTCGTTAGCTCGCGCGGTTTTCACAGGTCCTTTGATTGTTAAACGATTTCTATTGCCCACAGCTTGATTGACAGCTGTTCGGCTATACAAGCCCTTGCTTTCAACGCAACAATTTGGACAACACTTAGCTAAGAGTGTTAATAGCATACGACAGCTTTGCTGCAAGCGGTTAATGGTTTTGCATGGTTCGCCACTTAAGGTGACGACTACTAAATTAGCCAAATGTCCGCTTGATAGAAGCGAATGTGAAGTTGCTTTTTCGTGCATAAGTAAAACTGTGGTTGTGCATGAGAAAGGTTACCAAAGTTTTATTTCTGAGTACCGGTCATAATTTACTGGCGCCTTAATTTTTAACTCAATTCGATTATTATTTTTTAATGAATGCTAATGTTTTTATTATGTAACATTTATTAACTGGAACAGGAGCATCGATTTTCTTCAAAATTACTACTCGGCTCAACTGGCCTCTTGCTAATTTTATAAGCTTTCATTAAAAAAAATCAAAGCTAATCAAATTGGTTGAAAAATTTGGGCTCCAGTGAATTATGAACATTAAATTCCAGTATTGAACCACTGAGCGCCGTGGCTGAGTGGTTAGAGAAGAGTACTATCATTCCGTACGTCCTAATTTCGAAAAAAGTGTTTTTCTAAGAGCTGCCACCTCGGCAGGCAATGGCAAACCTCCGAGTGTACTTCTGCAATGAAAATTCTTTTCATAAAACCATTTGCCGTAAGGGGCAGCGTGAAATTGTAGGTGGTCCCCCTTCTTTGAGTAAAAACATCACGAAACCAGAAAAATTGTAGTATCCAAGATATGATTTGTTATTGCTATTTGGCGCCTACATTTTTTCTTTAAGTGTTTAACTGAGCTTCTGCACCGATTTGTGATGAATGTGTTGTTGCTTTCACGCAACTGGAGGGACCTACAATTTCTCACCACCTTCGAAGGGAAATTGTGTACCAGTTGTTCTTTCAGTGTCGCTGAAATCGAAATATTTCGTCGGCGGTGGTAAGTACGTAAAGATCGGGAAATGTTGTTCCGCTGCTGGGATATTGTGGAATTTGAGATTCTTGAGTGATGAAAATTTAACTACGGCAATGCCTCTGCTGAATATATTTATGACCGTTAACTTTCTGCACGTGCCACAGTGGTATAGCCCCATAAATTTGTTTTCCGTATGCAACATTTATGGACATAAATTAGCAAAAAACACAACGAAAAATTGGCGTGATCGATTTATGTATTTTAAAGCATATGGGGCGTATGGTTACGGTGACCATATTTATAAGAGCCGAATACAGGACAAAAAATAATTTTTTCCACACTGTTTTCCCTGAAACAGTATCCTTATAGTAACATCACAAATTTGTAGGATAATATTCTCGAGACTTTTACCCCGTAAAATTTGTTAAAAAATTCGTTAAATTTTAGTATAATAAAGTGCACTTTTAAGCCGGTAAGGCTTACCACTAATTTTTGGAAATTTTTATTTGTTGACAGTGTTACGCATTGTTTTCTTACAAAGTAAGTATGTTCGACCTTTGTTTTTTTTTTAAAGAAAAGTAAATGAGCAGCACTTTCCACTCGCACTTTATTATATTTAATTTTAATGAGTTACAAAACTGCAAACCAATTTTTTTTCTAAAGATTCTAATTACAAAGTTTGAACTTTTGGCGAAACATTGCAGAATTAATTTTTGTAGTTCTTTTGCACAAAATTGGAGACTCGGTATTATGTATATGGTTTTTGTTAGGAAAAGAGCTTTTCTTTCATAAAATAAATAATAAACATTGAATAAACTGAGGAAAAATAGCCAAAACTTACTAAAATATCTAGTCTTAATATCTATTTTGGTCACTGTACTTCTCGATTCAAATTATAGGCATTCAGATTAGAAAATAATAACTGTTTATGGAGAAAATTACGATCATATACCAACATCAATTAAAACTCGTTCATAGACATGCCATTTCAATGAGCTGTTAAGGTGTCGGAACACCCGAATACGGGAAAAAGACGGGACATTAAAAGAAATACAGAACATTTGGCGTCCCGTATAAAATAAATAAACTACCAGGAGAATGGGTCAAAAAGAGGACAGTCCCGTATAATGCAGGACGGATGGTCACCGTAGGTATGGTAAACCCAACCTCAAAAACGTCTTGTAATTTTTTTTTTCCAAAAATCAAAGTGAAAGATTCCGGTCTTTATTTTTCGATAGCTAAAGCAAAGTAATAAAGTTTTTGTCCATAAAAGTGTCAAAGTTGGTATTTATAAGGTACAACTTTTTCTAATTTATTAAAAAATTCGGTCGTTTGCATTAAATTTTCCTCTACATGGACAAGTAAATGCTATGTTTTTATATGAACCGACAATAAAAACAATAAAAACTAAAGGTATTAGGAAAAGGCCTTGCTCAGTTAAATAAAAATCTCAATAAGTTTTAGTTGAATAAATTCCTTCTGACTTCTGTTATATTTATTTTGTATAAAATTGTCAATTTCCGCCGAAATCCCACTGAGCATGGTGCTGAGATTTTATAGCAAAAGTGTTTGTGCAGTAAAAGGACTATTTTACAATTATCACGTGCGTACAAAGAGAAGACAAGCACTACATAAGTAAGTAAGTAAGTAAGTAGCTTGTGACAAACAAAGACTACTTATTGGCTTCCTCTTCGCATCCATGCATCGCTGTACTGGCTGTTTGCTGCCGACTTCTGTTTGCACCACATTTCCAACCGCAGTGGTTGCAGTGAACGATGACAGTGGTTAGACAGTAGTATGTCACAATATTTCAAAACAGCACGCATTTATGCTCTGCTCGTTCTCTGTATTGCATGGCATGCAAGCAATTCGTTTTTTTTTTGTTTTTTTTTGTTCTGATGCTATCGTGTGTTAGAATAACAAATACATAAAAGGGCAGCGGCCTGATTGCTTGCCCCGCATTCCGTCAACTAAACAAATGTAAGTTTGTATGTGTAAGTCTCTTTAGGTAACTACATATGTAAAAGCTGTTTATGGACCGCACGCAGCAAATTCTTGCAGAAATTTCAAACGCTTCTCTTCAATCTTTTTGTTTAGAATTTGTGGGAAAATTTTACGTTATTTTTCTTTCTGGCTTCCTGGTGCCAATCTGTCCGCGCATATTTATGTGTATACTTGTCGGGCAGTACAATATACGCACAAAAGAAAATGCTTACCAAGGAAATTCAGCAAATAACCGAAAACGTAGAACTGCAAGAATAGCAAAAACGAGAGCAATTTATTTCACCAACTTGGAAGCGCTAAAAACATACCTGTTCGCACAATTCCAAGTAAATTTCAGCTTGTCTGCTTCCTTGGCAATGCAGCCATATAAATATAGGGTGATACAAGGGTGATGCATATATTTGACAGCAATTAGTTGTTAGATGTAAATGTAACAGACAATTGGTACCTACTAGAAGTTTTGGCAAACTTAGTTATGGAGCGACATTCAGTTGAACAACTGAAAAAAAAAAAATCAAAAATCACTGTTTCGCGTGGCAGGCGGAGTTTTCGGACTGTAGTTCTTCGAAAAGTATGCCGGTAATGCTTTCATGGTGGATGGTAAACGCTTTAGTGACTTGATAATAAACTTTGTATGGCCTAAATTAGATGACATGAACTTTGATAATATGTACCACTTGACACATAGCGCATATAACCATAGCCCTATTGCGAATATCTGCGTTCTTATTGAATCACCCTATATGATCATACAGATAAATGCTGATACTTATGTCCTTGTAAACGTATAATTCGCTGGCAATGCACTACAGCGACGACAAATGACAGCCGTTGCCTATTTTCACATGAAATTCATGCGGTCAGCAGCAGTCAAATAGTTCACTGCCATTTTAGCCACCTGGAGGCATGTCTTTCGGCACATGCAATCAAAATTAACGCAGCTATATTATCTGGTCAGGTGGAAATTATGCGCACTCGCTTCTCACAGGCAACATGGCACATTGTGGATGTACAGGTGGATGAACAAGCAGACATGTATTTAGTATACGAGTGAGTAGACAAATAAGCAGACATGTCCCGAATGACTGGCTGACTGACTCGTTGTTTTGGCAGCTACGTTTTTTTTAGGCAAGGCTGACACGTTGTTTATAGAGCTGGCCAAATGGAGTTGGCATGGTTTCCGTGTCCGGTTCCTTTTTTATAAAATATTTATTAACTTAGCAAAGCTCCTGCATGAATTTGGTTTTCAAAGTGTTAGTGTATACTTATTTACACAAGTACATATATTCTCCGATGATAAATTGCTCGAAAAACTTAGCCAATTTTTTACAAAATGAATATCTCGATCTGGCCTTACACTAAATCTTGCACAAGACCCGCCAGAAAAGGATCAGCACTCACCATTATTTGTCGACTTCAAAGCCGCTTTCAACAGCACCAAAAAGAGTAATTATTCTAGCAGAGTTATTTAAAAGTAAAATTATTGCTGAATGACGGCCGCTGCGGCTCAGTGGTAAGGGTCCGTAGGACCTGGGTTCGATCCCTGGTCCGTGCAACATCAAAAATTAGAACGAGTTTTTTTTAACAGCGGACGCCCCTGGGCAGGCAATGGCAAACCTCCGAGTGCATTTCTACCATGAAAAAGCGTATCGTACTAGTAATTTTTAGAAAAAAAAAACCGACTTCAACTCCCATATAAAAAAAAAATATATATATATATATCTCATGATCCGCTGATCGGATCTTAACCAGATTAGTATGGGACCACCTCTGAGACACTACCTTTCCGATGCAAAAAGAATTATCGAAATCGGTTGATGTGGTCCAAAGTTATGCGGTAACATACATAAAAAAAAAAAAAAAAAAATATTCCGACGAACTTATAACCTCCTCCTTTTTTGGAAGTCGGTTAAAAATCCATTTACCATTGGAGGCGGCATAAAATTGTTGGTCCCTCTATTTGTGTAGCTACACCAAATGCTTAGCAAAAGTGTAAGCGTAAGAAATATTTTTCTGTAGATGAGGATGATTTAAAAATCGGTTGAAAATTACGGCCAAAATCGGCATTTACAAATTTGTTTTCGCATTTTGTTTTACTTCGTATTTGAAATAAAACTTTGTAGTAAAGATAAATGTGGTGATGAAAATAATGATAACGATTAATAAAAAAAAAGTGGAGGCAAAGTTGAAGCTAAAGGCGAAAATGAAAACAATGGGAAATACATAAAAATTAGGGTAACTGAAAGTTTGAGAATGTTTGTTAAAATTTTTCGAAAACAATCGAAATAAACCATAAAATAATTAGTTATCGAAAGTTGTTAAATTACCAAAATTTATCGAATCATTGAAGTTTTAATTTATCGAAATTAGTAATGTTTATTGTGTTAGGGAACGTACCCATACTAAATATGTGACCCACTTTTTGCAATTTTCAAACGTTTGAGAAAATAATACTTCTCAATTGTATTTTCAGCATTGTTTATCATTTGAAACTAAACATTTTCTCAAATATTTCATCAATTTAAGAACGGCTTGAGAGACATTTGAGAAAAAATTTGTTAGCATTCCGTTCCATTTCATCTGTGTCAATATGACACAGTGTCGAAGTCCATCGGTAGTTTGCTACATTACGCGGTCACTGTTTTTCGCAATCTAATTTCAAAACAAAACTATGCAACTAATTTTTCATATCAACCGTATTTTTCTTTGTTAAACTAACTGAATAAATAAGCTATTAAATAAACCGTTAAACTGCATACATACAAATTACTTTCTTATAAAAACTGTGTTTCACTTATGTACATGTATCATTGGTTACACTACACAAATATTTCAATAAGAGTAACTGGATTTCATTTCGTTCCGCTCCACTCACGTTTGAGAAAAAGTTGAGACTCCAACATTTCTCAATTTGAAAGTAAAGGAAAATTTCATATTAAAAAAGTGCCTTTTAGTTTGAGAACGCTATCAACGGTTATTTGAGATGCATTTGAGAAATAACGATTCAGATTTGAGAAATGGACGGATTCTCAAATGCATCTCAAATTGAGATTTAACAAAAATGTTTATTGGGTAGTATTTAGCTGGGCTTGAAAATATGGTAAAGCCAAATACTTCATCCAACCGCTTTTAGATTCACTAATGGCTTGACTATGCAATATTGAAGGTTAAATGTTAATTATTCTAAAATTTTCTTGGAGGCTTTAAATGCCAAAAAAGTGGCCCTAGCCTCTAGCTTCCGGCCATAAGCCACTTTCAGGAATTACACTAAAAAAATTAAAACCCAGTGAATTATCAGCATAATTCACTTTTCCACCACGTTGTCTCACATTCATATAAATCATTAATTTTTGGTTTCTCAAGTGTTTGCATAAATAAATATTTTCAACTTTTTACAGATTTTAATTTTTCCCCAGGTATAAATTAATTGCAATTGTTTCCGATATTTAACTGCCTTCCGGACTGCTGAAAAAAAATCGTAAGAAAGAAAAAAAAACGTATGTTTGCAAAACGTATTTAAATAGTGAAAAAGGGCTAAGGGAGTATGTTTTTCTGCAGGTTTTGATTGTGACGCGTGAGATGAGAAAAGCTGGTATGAGTGCATCAGCGTATTGCAATTAGTGCATGCGTATCGGCGATGAGATATGTACATATGTATGTACGTACGTTTTCTCCATTTTCAGCTAATTTTAAGTGAATGCTTGGAGAAATGCCATTTGCAAGTTCATATGTGCATAGCTCTCATTTAATGAAAGCTTTAAGTATAGAAGTATGTGGAACTTAACTAAGATAGACAGTCTGTGAATGAAAATTCGAGACGCTACATTTACTCAACTGCACAATGCCGCACGAACAATTGAGAGATAAGCAAGAGGAATGAAGTGGCAATGTGGCAAACAATCAACCGCACCACTGCCACTGACATTACTGACTGACATTACTTACGGCAGCTCAGAAAAGCAAGCCACCTGCATACCTGGCCTGCGAAATATTCAGGCATCGAATGCAAGGGCGCCAGCGCCCGCCACTTGACCAGCGTTGCCATTTTAGCCGTTTTCCGGCTAGATTTAGCCGGTTTTGATAGCAACTAGCCGGAGAAAATTCAATCTAGCCGGCAGCCGATTTGTTAGCCGGTTTGTAAAAAAAAGTAAACAAGTTGTTCGAAAGCAATAATGCAGACCCAATGAAGATTTTTAATGAACTCAATGTTTTACTTTCGCATCTATGCTCCCTAGTGGTTATTAGCGCGGACACATTTGATCCTATATGCTCCCCGTTGGAACCATACCTTGCTCCATTTCCTCAGTTTTATTTTATTATTTACAGTTTTGAAGAGTATTTAAAAACAAAAGTAAGCACAAACGCTTTTGACCACGAAGCCGAGAAAATAATTCGAGAAAATGGTCGCTATTTTATTATCACTTTAATAAAGGAATTACGCCAACGCCTCCCTACAAATATTGCCACACTAAAAAAAATAGATTTTTTTCGGTTGGAAATGCATTAAGAGTAATTAAACCAAAAGTATTTGTTCAACTACAGCAACAAAAACACAAATATAATGCCGACGAAATAACATCCATAGAGATGCAATGGCAACGGTTAACGTTACATACCTGGAGTAATTTAGACTCAACTGTAAAATTTTGGGCCGAAGTTTATCAATTTCGAAATGCCCTAGGAGAAAACCCTTTTGCTGACCTTTCCAACCTAGTTTTTAGTTTTCTTGTTTTGCCTATAAGTAATGCAGAAGTAGAGCGAATATTTAGTTCAATGAATATAATAAAAACTAAGCAAAGAAATCCAATGTGCGTTAAAACGTTAAACGCTATTTTATATATAAGATACGGTTTAAAATGTGAAGAAAAATGCTGCCATAATTTTACTGTAGATGACGATCTCTTAAAATTAATGAATTCAGGTGATATATACAATAGTGATTCATTTGATGATGAGGAATATACACTCGATATAAATTAATGGTGTTAACTAGTCTTTCGTTTCTTGCGATTTATTTAAATAAAGCATGTGAATTTTCACTAAAACATTTTAGCCGTTTTTTGCCAGAGTCTATGTGAAATTTCACTAAAACATTTTAGCCGTTTTTAGCCGCTTTTTTTGCCAATCTAGCCGGTCGGCCCAAAAAGTTCTGGCAACACTGCACTTGACACACTTGGTGGCTCTAAATCAGTGCCCGCCAAACACTTTCCTGGGAAACGAACTATATTCGGCCTTTGGCATGTACACAATCCGAACGTCAACAGAAAGAGTAGAAGAGCAACAAATTTTATTTAGTTGCATGCAAACAATAGGCGAAGCATGTTGATGACGCATTATTGTTGAATAAAGTAGGTACACTGAGCAGAATGAATGAATATTCATTCAAAAATTTTATAACACAAATTTTCGTATATACACCCCTAGAAATAGGTATGTATATGGTACCAAGTCGTGCTTTTTCTTCATATTAAAAGAACTTTGTGAATTATGTATTTTTTTTAATACCAGACTAGTCCTCAATTAAAACATACAATATGTTTTGTTATTTATCTTTTGGTTTCATCGTTATTTTAAATTGTTCTTAAATGTCAAGTTTTACCTAATTTTAAAATAAATATATATTAGATATATATATTTTTATTTTATTTCTACTTGAAATCAACGAAATTTTCTTTTAATATTCAGAGTGCTCGAAGCACGTTATATTTTTTTCTCAGAAATCCACACTTAAATTATAAAAAAATAATAATAATTTTGTACAATAAATACAAAATTTTACCAACTTTTTCCTTTCTTAGGGCCGTTAACTTTCATTATATGTTTCTATGTTGTTTAGATCTAAAAAATAGCGCACAATGAAAAAACGACAAAAAAAACATACCAAAAATTTTATAATAAGTAATACAACACAGAAATTTTTTTCCGTGCATTACCACCAACACATTCTCATTTTTTGTTTCATAACTAATACATTCTCATTTTAAGACTTTTCTCTTTTTGGCGGGCACTGCTCTAAATTCACACATTACTCGCAGTTACTCCAACTTGCATCTAAATATACGCAAAAATGCGAAAAGATCGCTTTAAAGTATTTGAGAAGGTTTTAAAGTGTAGTAAGGCTCAATCGTAGCAAATCAACGTTTTCATACGTTTCAATACATATGCAGCTAGTTACCGAAATCTTGCCTTTTAACCATCACAGCCACATCAAGGTACCATATGACCTCCGAAGCTAACTACTCAGCCTTACCCGAATACAGCGAGTCTCGGCACGGGCAGCAGCCGACTGGATTTTCCCACCGCTCGTGAGACTAATTAAGTAGTTTTGTATACAAATCAAAAAACTATTTGAATAGTTTAAAGTTTGAGCCTTGAGCTCATTAGGAAATATCTAGGGGATGGACATTATGTTGAACGGTCACATTCGCTTTAAAGCCACCTCCGCCCCCCAAAAAAAAAAGAAAGAAAATTCAACCCCATTCAGGGTGTAGTAAAGGGAGTCTAGGAAGTAACGGAGGGGTGTAACTCATATTTTGTAGTCGTTTTAGTTTCAGCGGCCCAAAAAAGCAGGAAATGAAATTAAAATTTTCAGGGGTGGTCGTAAGGGGTTGGTAGCGGGGAAATGGTCAATTGAAATTATTCATATTTGTTTTCAGCGACCTCAAAATCCTAGAAATAGTCGGTTATACCGTCTGTTCACAATTTTAGTAGTATCCGTACTGCGCTTGGATTTTTCACCAAATTTTGCCGGAAAAGTCAACCAGATAGAAGTTAGCAACCACAAAATAGGGCATAGCATCTGAAAAATGTCTCTTGTAGGCGAAATTCAAAAATAAAATGTTGTATGAAGTTGTGCAAAAAAATAAAAATAAAACTAATGATGAAGTTCGATTCCCCATACCCGAAATAGGGTGACACGGTCCCTATGGCTATTTCTCTGAAAAACTATCACAGCGCAATTGTCTGGTCACCTCACAAATCGAGAAGGTTCAGAAGACTTTCGAGAATTTGCGAGCGGGAATTCTACGGACGAAGTGAATAAACGAGAATTTGGACATCGAGGCACATGGAAAGGTTGCGATTTCTAAGCGCCGCCGAGCTGTAAAGAAGCCCGACTAACTTCACAACGAAATTGACCAAAACCCTCGGATTATGAACTCCAACCTCAGCTGTGTTAGCAAAAGATCAGATGAACTTAGGCGTCGTAGGTGAAAGAAATACGGAATCCGAAGGCAAGAGGTAAAACCCATATTGGCAAAAGGAGTGCAATGACTGAAGCAAGCAACAGCTGTGACAATAGTTGATCAGTGGAGCTGTGCAAGGTTGTGATCGATAACATAGCCTAAGTCAAGGATGGCCACAATTTTTCTATTACTCAATTCTAGAATCACATTCGGCAAATGAAATATATACATGTCTATATGTAGAGTTATTCTTACCCAAATGGGCTAAAAATCAACAAGTCAAGCCACTCCTATCCTCCATTTTGCTTTGCCTAGCCATGCCAATGCCACCTCTTACCAGTTATATACAATTTTTATTGCTATCCTGCATGCCTGTCAGCCCGCCGGCGGCATGCCACATTTTTCCAACTTTACTCTTTAAGTGTCTTCTACCATTGTCGCTGCCGTTTCCGCATTCAGGACCGATTAATTGTCAGCACGACGATGATTTCAACGGATTCAAACCGCCTTCTCCTGGACCGCCTGACACTGAGAGGACAAAATACAAATATTCGAACATACGTACGTATGTATGTACTGAAAGTACCCTGCAGGGCAAGCTACTAGTTGTGAACTAGAATGCTAACAGTTTACTTTTCAGACCAACCTATTCACGTTGTATCCTTCTTAAGTTTTAGCGACTGGTATTTTTAACATGGCGATGCCCTACGAGATGTTAATTGTCAGGCTATGCATCAGCATCTACTAGTAGAAATACTAGTAGCATCATACCAGTTGGTGAGATCGTGTGTCAATTCATTCCCCGTGAAAAGCATAAATATGACATTTTTCCAGCGGCGCTGCAACAGTGGCAATGGCAGACGGATCAAAGCTATGGCACGCCATTCGAGAGATCCGAGCTCAAATCTCAGAAGCAGGATTATTTTGTCTATTTAATTTTTTATATTTATGTCTTTTATTGTAATTTAAAATTGTATTGTTTTATAAAGAAACAAATTTATTTCATCTAATTTTTTTATGGTATTTGAATATTTAGGTTTTTTCAAAATGAAATGAAATTTAAAAATTTAAGTTGATAATTAAATTGAAATAATTGACTTACTGTACTTTAATCACCTTCAAGCGGACTCGAACCCGAGATCTCAGAATCAGAATCGGTAGTCTTCACTCGACGCCACAGTCGTAATTTGTAAGGAAAGCAATTCACTGCATTTTAGTTTTGGTTTTGGTAGTCCAAAGACAGATGTCGCTGATCGCATAAGTAGTTTGAGAGTTTTCTGAAAAGAATTTCGAACAACTAGTTTCCTTTTTTTCTATGAGGAACTGGCATTATTATAGTCGATAAGGAACCGTTATGACTTCTATCCTTAAATAATAGTTTTTTAACTAGAATTTGATAGTACTAGTTCAGCTTTTCGCTGTAGGGTAGCTTCAGGCCAATTGCCAACTCACAACGGTTGTTGTTATTTTAAACTTTTGTTTGGCGTGCCTGCTTAACTGACTAGTCGTCAATTTATCTTTCTGGTGAAACAGAAGAAAAAAAAAAGACAGCTTTAGCAGATGAAAGCAAATAGCAGTTAGACTACATACTAGAATAAGGGACATACATACCTACATTCGAATCCTTAACTGCTGTTAGCAACAGTGGCAATTGATGTTGAGTAATTGTTAAATTGTCAAAAGTCAAGTGTAATGCGAATAGATCTTGAACCATGCCACATGTTGGGAAGACACTTTTGGCATCGCTCTTGCAGTTCAAAGCTTGGCCAAGTAGGAGTATTAATGATGGAAAGGAGCGTCAGTAAAATGCCGGTTTTGTATAAAATAAATTTCAGCCAAAGCAAAAGTGAAAGTTGAGTTGCACCTTTTAGGTTTTAGTTAGTACTCAATGAGCCTCAAGAAAAAAATTCGTTTGAAATAGAAATATTTACTCGTATAATTAATTACTTAGCAATGGTAAGTAATGCAAAAATTTGCTACATCTACACGTGCATGTTGTAACATAATCATGTTTATTTTATTTTGTTTAATAGCAAGTAAAAACGCGATTTGCCACAATTAAAATAATTGCATTATGTTGTAGTAAGTATGGGAAGAGTATAAAAGAACGCAAACTAATGACCGCTGAACTTTTTCATGCATTCTTCGGGCAAGGAGCCCAAACAATTGTGCTGCATGTTGAAACATGCAGTGGTAGCATTACAAACAGTAATAGTAAAGCATGTCAGCTAGTAATAACAACAACTGTGCATATACTAGAGGAAAAATGGTAAAGAAAATGCACGCTAAGAAGGTATTTTTTTGCTTTCTGAAAACGACTAATGGCGAATTTTCACTAGGCATTGAAATGACAAAAAATGTATGCCATTTAAAAGAAATGCCATGTGGAAATTAACTTAACTAACCCCATAATTTTTTAAAGCCCGACTTTGTCATTGTCATTTTTGCCATTTAATGCCTAGTGGAAATCCAGCCTAAGTGTAAAAGCATAACAAGTATGCATTTTTTACTTTGATATATATTTTTTTTAATGAAACGTGTGGTATTGCTGTGAATATGTTAACTGCTATTTTTAATAAAAAAAAAAATAAATTTAAATTTCAACTGTTATTTTTTAACGAAAAAATGAAAGTCAAATTGCAACTTTTGTATTTGACTGAAATATTTAAGTCAAATTTTATCTTTTCCTTTTGACGGGAAAAATAAAAGTTAAAATTAACTGTAATTTTCGATTGAAAAAATAACAGTTTATTACTGACTTAAAAAAAAGTCACTAAATAGACAAATTCTTGTCGACTGACTTTTTGAATTGAAATTTCGCAAATAACTATTATTTTCGATCCCTGCTCTTAATTTACAACCCTTAGTTTTGATGAGTATTCCTTAGCAGACCTAAGTTATATTCCAACTGGGCTGGGAAGTCATTCCTACGTAATCTAATGTTCTCGTTTACACGCAAAAGATTTCTTAGTAATTGATTAGGGGTGCGTTAAAAGCTAAATATTTAAAGACAAAAAAAAACTGCAAATATAACTATTATTCTTATCGAAAAAATAAAAATTATAAAATAACAATTAAATTTGATCGAAAAAATAGATATCCTTAGCCACTCCCACCGACATAAATATGTACGTGTTACGCACACACAAAACAAATTCCATTAATTCATTCCTAAATGTTCACAAGACCATATCACGAATTATCAACTCCAGTGATGTATAAACAGTACTGGGCGATTCCACAGTGACGGGTTGGACATTTGTCCTGTAAAAATTTTCGTTCTTGTTTAAATTTAAGTATAGAGTACTCAATAATTCTACTTGAGTTATTACAAAATACGAAAAAAACTCCAGCTTACTTTTATATGGAAAAAATCTGATTTATTTTTTCTGTCACGGGTGGGACAAAAAAAAGACAGATATGTTTTACGGAAACTCTGCGAATTTATTTCACTTTTCTGTGTGAACTTGATGTCTTAAAATAAAACAAAGAACCAGGAACACAAACAAAGCAAAAACTACAACAAAAAATTATGCCTTTATTATACAAAAAAAAAACCGAAATTCCTCTGTCACGGTGGCGACAACGTTTGTCACGGATAGGACACGTACGAATTTTTATATGAAAAGGAGCTTTTAGTGTGCTTCATATAAAAAGATTAGTTATTAAAAAATATCAGAAGCCAAGTAGGGGTTAAATTCACTCACGTTTTATCTTGGGATGGTGCCTTTTATATAGAAGAAAATGCTTAGCACCGTCAGCCAAAAAAATTATTAAATTATTAAAAATGAACGCGATTTCCTAGCGTCTTGAAATGTAGACTTTTGCCTATTTAAATTTAATGGGCTACAAAACTGCATACCTAAAAATTCTGAACAAAAAGTTTACAATTTTTGGGTGTAATTGTTAAAGCTTGTTCAATTTTTATATATAATTAACAAACAAACAAATAAAGCTTACCAGCCCTGTAAACCTACCTCTGACAACTGTCACACACATAGCTGTCACAGGTGGGACAGGCCTCTCTGTCGAATTATTCTTATCTAACTACGATACGATGACTGCACCATACTCGTACTAAATATGTATTACGTATCGTTACACTGCTACTATGTATAGTAGGTACAGCGCTTGTAAACTGTCTATGTATCTACGTACTTGAATGCGCACTTGGTTTTTACTTTAGCAGTTCTTGTTTCAGTTTTGCTGTGCTGTGCATGTCATGTCAAAAACAAGTTAGATTTTGTGTTATTTTTCTAGTTACACAACTGGCGGTACAATTTTGCCGCCTTACCATTTGTTTTTGAATTTTTATGATAGAATTTTTTATAAAAAATTGTTGACCGTTTTACTCCTGTACTGTACTGGCCCGCTGTGTATTTATTATAGGCTGGTATGCAGCTCTCAAGAAATCGGCCAAGAAAAATTTGCCATTATTTCGTGTGTGTGTCCAAGGAATTTTGTCATTTTTGATACTTCACAGCCTGTTGCCTCACTCTTTCCTGATGAAATAATGGAACGGGAATATATTTCTGTTGCAAACCTGGGTTGCCTTGTGCTCTTTTTTTCACAAAAAACTTTAGAAAACCATAGTAAAAAGCGTAGCAAATTTCCTAAGAACTGCGTACTGCTTGAAGGAAATTTGACTCAAGAAAATTTCTTAGCCATTTCTTGTACGTCATTTTGTATGGGATTTTAGCTTTTCTTGAGAACTGCATACAGGCCTTAACGATGAAAATCGATAGATAAATAAACGAATTTTGAATGGCCAACTGAAAACGAGCAAAAAATTGTGTTACTCATATGTACGGTGACCATATTTATGGGAGCCGAATATGTAGGATAATTTTTTCGAGGTTTTTACCTCGTAAAATTTGTTAAAAAAATTGGTTAAATTTTAGTATAATAAAGTGAAATTTTAATTCGCTAAGGCTTACTACTAATTTTTGGCATTTTTTTTTTGTTTTTTTATACGGTGTTACGTATTTTTTTCATACAAAGCAAGTATGTTCGACCACTTTTTTTTAAAGAGAAGCAGATGAGCAGCACTTTCCACTCGCACTTTATATTGTACTCAATTTTAACAAGTTACAAAACTGCAAACAAAATTTTTTCTAAAGATTCTAATTAAAAAGTTTGAAATTTTTTGTGAAACATTGCAGAATTAATTTTTATAGTTGTTTTGCACAAAATTGGAAATTTGGTGTTAAATACCGAATAAGTGACAAATAATGGACATTAAAATCAATACGGGCCATTTGGCGTCCGGTATGAAATAAAAAAATTACCAGGACATGAATAAAAAAATAGCACTGTCCCGTATAATACAGGACGGATGGTCGCCGTTCTCATACGCCAAATCGTACGTGGCGTATGAGTAACATTTTCCATATTAAAATTAAAATTTTTTTCATTCGCAATGCAAACTTATAAATTCGGAAACTTACCTGATCTAGAAAACGGTATACAGATCCGTCCGTAATCTGCGACCCATAATTAAGTTTACGTGTCTCGGCGCTTTTTTGTGTCATTTTAGCGGCCCTACAGTGTTGTTAAAGTTCTGTGTGCAATGTTTGCCAACGAGCAGCACTTGTTATTTTTCTAGACTTCTTTAACTGATAAATGATTTATTTTTAATTTTAATTAAAGTTAGACGGTTTAAGTGGATACTCGCTATTTGTATAATAAGAGCGCTTTCAATTTCACTTTCTTCTGCTCCGGCTGTTTCCTCCTATTCTTCTTCTTCTTCGTCTTACTCTCTACCACATCATCTAATTTAAAGATACAGAAAAAGGTGGAAAAGGACAAGAAAAAAATGTTTGACTTAAAAAGCGCTTGCATAAATTTGTATTTGATGAGTGTCAGTTGTATTAAAAGCTTCCCATGACAATTGTCCTTCTGCTTCACCTCATTTAGCGTTTCCTATTTAAGCGAACATTTACTTCTTATAAATTAAAAATGAATAATTTAATGGGAAATACGGAACAAAATCCCAAATCAACAAAATTGAAAGTGCATATAAAATAAATGTTTTAATTATCCTTTATTTAAGTAAAGACATAAATTCCTGGTATACATATTTATATACAGTTTCTTTAGGCTAATTGCTGCTCGCTTGTTCAAATAAGGGTTTTAGAATATTTTCAGCAGAAGATTTTTTCTCTAAATTTTTCCCTCAATTTGTTTCGTATAAAACGTTGAATTTGTATTCTCAGTATGTTTATACTGAAATAAAGGCAATCGCGTAATGAAGGGTAAATGTGTACATGTTTTTTTGTACGATTTTGATTTAAATATTAAAACTCAGGTTTTTTCATATTGATTAATTTTCTAACCTGGATGCCCGATTCATAAATAATTATTTAAAATTTGCGTGTTTATTTGTAGATTTTCTAAAACGGTGTCAAAAGGACCCTTTAGTGAGAGAGATAATGAGCTAACATGTTCTACAAAATTTTTCCCCGTGAAATTTTACCATACGTACCAAAACTACATATTTCGCTCTTATATTCGCACTTATGCTAAAAGCACTCAGGCAAACCTAATATGACAATAAAAAAAATTTACCAAAATGATTTGGAGGTTTTACTTTATGGGTCTAGGTCTCTCATTCGGAGTTGGAATCATTCGGCCCCAGGCAATCACCCTGAAATTGTTGCACAGTAAAATCAGCTAATATTCCTTGTGTAAATCAATGAAAATATCGCAGTCTGGGTTTCCAAGTATTTAAGCAACTTTTGGTAACTTCGTAGTTCCTCTATAGACGTACAGTTTGTAAGACGAAGCTACCTGAAGAGGCTATACAGTTGTAAGGTTGAACATGTAAAGTTTAAGCATTAAGGTGCCAAAGATATTTTCAGAGGCTATGCGGACGGATGGTGACGGGTGGGAACGTTAGGGCGAAGAAGAAGTCGTGAAGGGATTGGGGTTGGACATTGCGGTCGACGACAATCATGGCTGCAGGCACTGCGACAGCACTTGGGAGGTGCAGAAACGGACAGACTGGGTGGGAGGGATAATGACGGGGCGGGAGTGTGATATCTCCTGATAGTGAAATAGGTGGGTACGATTTTTTTGTATGGTGCGAAGGGCATGCATAACTGCTCACAAGAACCGCCCCCTAGTCCGGCGAGCTTGCTGATGCTTAAATGCAAGCGTTCCTGTGTGATTCTGGGCATGCATGATGAGGATGCGATGGCAGTCAAGAGAGGCATTCGTGCGCGATGACACAAAATCCGACGACCCGTACGTAACAAAGTTTAGGAAGGTCTGTATAACGGCACTGAGAATACAACATAAGACTGATGAATGGTACACGTCGGATTTTATCAAACTTTCGGCGTTTAGACACTAACTACATATGAAGCTGGCTTGGGAAACTCACGTTCGAGCGATGGAAGTTTTCGGACAGTGTTGGAGAGCCATTTGGTAAGACCTGGGGCCTGAACGGACTATGGTACTTTGGATTTACATTGCTTTACTCAGATCGACTGGAAGGTATTCTGCTATATA
>NW_023460288.1:20446-39289 GCF_013731165.1 Rhagoletis pomonella | reverse complement strand
TGAGCAAGATTATATTCCTGAACATTATTTGGGTTTTCTTTCAATAAAAACTGCATAGAACTACACCTCAGTGATTAGCAAAACGAGCACCTTCAAACCTTAAATGGGGTCTTTGATTACACTGAAAGTAGGCTTTGCGGACGATCTGGCTCTAATTTTCACTGCTGCAAAGCTCGAGGAAATTGCAATTTTCAAAATTTCAAAAGTTGCCTTGTTATCACACGAGGGCCCGAAGACCGAAGCTAACTTGATAAGCATTCGAAGACTGAAAAGGCCAGCGGTTGCAACAACGAAAGATGGAAACGCCACAATAATGCACCTTCCCGAAGAGGTCTAATTCGAAAAGCTGTTTGTCTATAATGCTACCCCAGCGGGATGTGCTCATCTTTGAGGAATCCCATATGACCCCACACTCTGCAAAACAAGGCGCATAAATGCTTATTTATAGCGGAATGTAGCCAAAACTTCTCCCTCGTCAAACTACCTGTATAATCACTATGAATAATGGAAGTATGATAGTCACGTTAAACTGTATGACGAAGAAGCATGAACTATGACAAAACCGACGAGATGACTCTTAGAGTTTAGGAGAGGAAACTATATGAACCCTTGAGCGCTGGAGGATTTACCTGCCAGAAAATCCGCATACTTAATCCCGGCAAAGGCGAGGCAGAAGCACTAAAAGTTTTCCGCCGCCTTCTCTCTTGAAGACAGAAGTTGCAAATGGTTTTTACGTATGTCTATCACAGTCAAGTGTTTCTGGTGCGAGAATTGAGCAATTCCACAAATTCTCTGCAGGCCCACCTGCTCGGAGCAAGAAAATATCTAACTATATTTGGCCATCTATATCCTTTCATTTCCTCCCAGCCAGTCATTTCAGAGCGAAATATTCATCCAGTTTCCGCCGGTGGCTTCGATAGCCGAAGGTAGGTGTGCCATAAATAACTTAGCCAAGGCTAGCATTGCCCAATTATTTTGAATGTTGTTGGAGGGCTAATCTGTACTTTAAGTGCACCTTGTCTGCCAATGCAGGCAGGTAAACTCCTATCTCTCTGCCTTTTTTTCCTCTCTGCCTTTTTCCTACACGTAGTCTGCGACCTAAAATAAAGTCTCCTCTGCCTTGGAAAAACCAGTTAGAGGAGCACTTGGCTTCACTTAGCATTTCCAATCGGCGTCAGTTGGCGCAGAAGGAAAAAGACTGGGGTGCTGTTTTGGACTCGGCCAAAATCGCTTAGGCGGTTACAGCGCCAATAATGAAGAAGTCTGGGGCCTTGAGGACGGCAAATACCTCGGCTTGGAATTCCGAGGCATAGTCCCTAAGGATATAAGCGTAGATTGTTCAGGGTACTTTCGATGTAGTCTCCAGAGCCTTAACCTGTGTTAAGCTGGGATTCCCAGTAAATAATATACAATTTGTACGCCCGGCAACATTGTAGTGACTCCTCAGCAAAGTCCATGATGGAGTACTATCCGAGGATATTGAAAAGACATAGACATCTAGCTCCTGCAATTTCCGTCTCACTCCACGATGTACCATAACACCACCCTTTAAACTTACAAAGAGCCTCCTCGCGGATCAATTCATTAAGAGTTTCAGACGCTGCAGGAAAAGCTCCCGAACAGCATGCGACGATCGTTCTTTGAAGTTTAGTAAGCAAATTTCCCACGCTATTAATTGACAGTCTACTCAACCACACCACAAATCCATAGCTCAGAGGTTTAACTCGAGAGAATTCCTCGCACAATTAGAACCCACGTCTGACAAGAGGTATATGTATTTATTTTTTCAGAATGCTTTTAAGGTTTTGGAGGTCTTTTCTTCAATGGGAGACTTCTATAAAAGTCCATCTAGGATTACACCTAAATACTATTCACATCGGAAGAAATCTAAATAGTGACACCTTTAAGGTTGGGAAAACAAGGCCGTCCAAACGTCCCCTTCTATTGAAGAGTATAATGCTCGTTGGATTAACGATCGACGATCAAGGGTCAGCTCATTCTCACTTAACTAAGTCTAAAAGCGCTAGCAGTCAACGACGTAGCGTAACCGAACGTTAACGGACGTAGCAACATAGCAAATTTACTGTTGATAGAGAGAGATAGAAGCAACGACAACGGCACCATAATGCAGAGATGAGGTTTCGTTAACACGCGAATCCCATAAGGTACATCGTGTTAGCGCCAGCATACGTTAAACGCTACGTCGTCGTAGACTGCTAGCGCCTTAAATCGTATGCAGGTCTCTTGGCCACATTCCTGCAAGCAATTTAAGGAGAAGAACCTGTAATGAGACTGGTCACAACGTAGGCCTTGGCGTAGATATAAGCATGAGAGAAAGCACACCACTCTATAAAAACAGCCCTAATTCGAGATGTTTGCGGTACTTCCGCAACGTAGGAGTTATTTGCGGCAGAAATGGATGTGCCTATCTTTGTGAGTTCGCCTGATTCACAGTTTCCTGGTATGTCTCTGTGACGCGATACCTCGCATTAGCCATATTGACCGCCTTCTACCTTTGTCCCAATAAAATCGATGTACTTTCTAATTAATAAATGCTGATAAAATCTAAAATCTTAGCGCAAAACTGCATGTTCTTAGCACTTAAAAAAACTGTGCGCTATATCTGCTTTGGCTTTATGAACCGCTGCTTGTGTTGAGGTATAGGAAAATTTTTAAATCGCTTTTAATTCTGAATTAATCAACACAGCACCAGCAAGTCAATGCGATGTTGTCGCTGCTTTTGGACTTTGTGTTAATTATTTTGCTTTCTTAAAGCTTATGCGTGTTTATTTTCATATGCAAATGTATGTATGTATGTATGCATGTACAGTGTAATTTTGCGAATCGCACGAACATGCAGTTTTCTCTCAAGAAATTAATTATATTGTCAGGTTGACACTTAACAACGATAATTGTGTGATAAGATGACACATTCTTATATTGAGGCAGATAAATTCTGATGATCACGTACACAAAAACAAATAGATATGCACAACTGCTGGGAGTTCTATCCGGATTTTTTGATTATCCCAAAAACCCGAATACCTGTTTAAAAAATCCGAATACCTCAACCGAAACCGAAAAACAAACTGGGAGCTAACTATTCCGCCTCTGTATAGCGCGGTAAGTGAATAGTTCTACGGCATCAATTACAACCATCCAAACTAGCTTTTGAAGAGGGGCTGCCCACTGAGAACCAAGAAGTCTTCAAGGATGCCCCTCAGGAAATTATAAAAAAAGCCAGGAAACTCTTCAATAGGGCAACGACAAAAGGGAATTGGACTGCATACAAGTCAGCCCTAACCGCTATCAACTGTGAGATCAGAAGATGCAAAAGGGCTGCTTGGCGTGAACACTGTGGAAGCATTTCTTCCCTACCAGAAGTCTGAATGTGCTATGCAACGCGAAAAGACCAGATGGTACCTATACTGGCTCCCGGAAGAAACCAGCAAGCTACTGTGAGATACCCACTTCCAAGGCTCAAATCATATGACGAACACTGTGAGCGCCGTGACAAACAGAAGGACAAGAGGCCTGGCTGGAAGAATCTTCAGTATTAAAAAGTCATCGTGGACCATTTTAACTTTTAGGATCATGTAAATTTCCTCGTCCAGATAGCTGCTACAACATAGCACGCGCCTAATAATGGGCCACTAATCAGGTTACTGAGAGTAAGTATCTTACTTACTCCCACACCGTCAATACGAAGTGAAGTCAAAGCGCTCTTTATACCCAAAGTGAAGAAAATCTCGACATAAATCCCAAAGGCGCATAGACCAATTTGGCTCAGCCCCTTTTTAGTAAAAAAAAAAACAGATTAGTATTTTGCATTAGGGATAACTACCTTAAGGATAAGCCTTCATGTGAGAGTCAGCACGCATATCGGGCAGGTAAATCTACTATTAGTTAATGCAATCCACAGCCAAACTCAAGGCATTGAACAGGCATTGCAGTATAAAAATATAGCTTTGTGTGCATACTTGGACATCTGGGATGCTTTTGATAACACGTCTTACGAAGCAATGTCAACTATGATAAGGAAGAAGCCTTCTAACTGGTTGGCTCATGGAACTAGCAGATAGTAAGTAAGCAGTACCTACCACCCGTGGCTGTCCTTAAGGGGGAGTCTTATCGCCTTTACCATGGGTAGTGGTTGTTGATGAACTCCTAGTCATCTGCTTTGTTGGCTGGCATGAGGACAGCATTTGCTCCAGATTTCAAGCTGCGCTCAGATTAATAGAAGACTGGTGTACTGGAAAGGGATAGTCAATATACACACTGAAGCCCACCATTGTCCCATTCACCAATAGAATCAAATTGACTAGTCCCCCTTGGCAGGGACAGAAATTAAGTTCTCAAGAGAGACGCAGTATCTTGGCGTTACTCTGGATAAGCGGTTCAATTGGAGCTCCACTTTTTCGAATGTTATCAGCAAGGCTATAAGGGCGTTTTATGCCTGTCAAAGCTAGATGGTAAAACTTCGGCAATATTACCCAAACTAACGTATCTATTAGTCTTTCAACAGTGTCGTAAGACTCGTTACTACATATGCAGCACTGGTCTAGTGGCCAAAAATTAAGCAAGAAAGCGCGGGTGCCACCTTAAACATACTACAGATTCCCTTGGTGTCAGTACAGACATTCCGCAAGGGTTTGTTCTGATTGTAAAGGAGGCCTGCTGGTGCGCCCTACGGCTGCCCAATGTGGTCGACATAAAAAGTGGGCATCTTCGGGTTCACTGGGAGATTCTGACGACATTCCTGGATGATCCAGCTATCAAGCTCACAGATATTATGATACCGAAATTATCATTCAACAAGCCCTACAAAGTCGGAATTCCTGAAATGGACTACTTTGAAGCGATAGTGTCTAGGATTAGCGAATAGTCCCAAGTATGGTATACCGACGAAAATGTGTTCGAGAATGTTTTCGTATAATAACAAATGGGCGAAAGAGTTATTATGTCGGATAGTCAGACAGCATTAAATGCCTTGGACCCACTTGCCTAAGAATTGATCTGCAACTGTTAAGCTATAAATGTATATATGTTATCACTTCCGAAAAGCTCTTTAAAAAAGCAATAGTCAACTCCGTAAAAGTTCGCCAACTTAAGAGAGGGTGCTGTTATGACTCCTGCCCATCATCGCGGCGCAGATCCGGTGAAATATTTAGTCCTGTCCTATAAAAACATAGAGATTTAGAGCTTTGTAAGCCTAGAAAGATCCCTGGCGCGAGCTCGATCCACCCTAATGCAGGAAAACTTTGCCGTTACCTGAGCTCCGCCCAGCTCTCGCTGAGCTAACTTGAGTTCCAACTGTGGGAGTGTAGTACATAGGTTAGTTAAAGGTACTTCTTTTTCATATCTCAATGAAATCTTCGAACCAGCTTATGCAGCATGCGGTTTTTTGCAATATCATTTTGGCATGGTATCCACAAATATTAATGTAACCAAGAAATAATCACAAATACACGAAAGAGAGGTCAGGCATTTATTGTCTAACTTTGAGAACGGCGAAGAAAAGAGTGTATCTCTCGACCGACCCTTACATCAAGTTCCGACACGTTTGCGAAAAAGTTCAACTCTGCTTGTTTCCAACAACTGACTGCCCTTTAGAGAAGTTGAGAGTAGGAGAAAGCAGCTTGACGACAGTCTAAATGTTAATGATCAATGTTATTTTAGTACCCAGGTCCTTAGTCAATTAAGCACCCAGTATCCTTTAGTCTGTCTGCAGCCCTTGCCACAGCATCCCTAAGTTCGCCACTGATCCCTCCAGCTTTTTGACTGGCGTGATCTTGTCCAGCGCATTACACCATACGTGGACCGCAATCGCATATTATAGGCGACAGTCCATATCTCTTACCAATTTTTGCCTGCACCAAAATTGAGTCTCTGATATTTTCTTTACTCTTTCCTGAATTTAGACTTCCACTACAAATTCCTAACTAAAAGCAAGCCCAAGAAGTTAAGTCGATCTGAGGGAAAAATCGCATGTGCGGTATCTTATATTTCCTATTGAACCAGACGAGTTTACAGGAACCACTTAGTCACTTCATTCAAGTAACCCTCGATCAAGAGTACCGCAGCTACTTTACCGAGCTATCGACGGGTACGAGACATAAAGGAACAATGAGTGAGCTGTCCGAAGTACAGCTTCGTTACAAACGCAGTACTCTCTCGCGTTTTTTCACAAGCCATGTGAAGCCACAATTGTGAAACGTGGGGTAACGTGGCGTCACGTGACATAAATTTCCATCGCTATATTTTTGTTAATATTGCTTTTAAATGAATTTTAACACAAATAAAACATGCATTTTATGTCGAATATACTTTATATTTTGATCTCAGCGCCAATTCAGGGTCACTTTTTTGAGAATCTATGATTTATTATGTTTCAACTACTTACGCCAAATTGGAATCAAATCGGACCATAAAGCCAGTTTTTTTTTAATTTCTCGACCCTGGGGCCACCTACCAAGCCCATTTTACGTAAACATTTTTCTGCTTGCATAACCATATAAACGTTTCATTTTTTCACGGTAGACCTTCCGATGCAAACACCCATATGTACTTAACTATACTTCAAAATACACAATTCCCATAACTCATTCTATTCTCCATCTTCATTTCAGATCGATGACATTCTACTTACACTTAGCTTGAGCGAACACCGCAATACTCTAACACGCAATCTGTCTGGCGGCCAAAAGAAACGTCTCTCCATCGCTCTGGAACTTGTCAGCAATCCACCGATTATGTTCTTCGATGAGCCTACTTCTGGGCTGGACAGCTCCACTTGCTTCCAATGCATACACTTGCTCAAGATGTTGGCCGCTGGCGGACGCACCATCATTTGTACCATCCATCAACCGTCGGCACGTCTCTTCGAAATGTTCGATCAACTGTATACGCTATCCGATGGCCAGTGTGTCTATCAGGGTAGCACCAAGCAGTTGGTGCCATTCCTCTCGACGCTCGGTTTGGAATGCCCCAGTTACCACAATCCGGCGAGTTATGTTATCGAGGTGGCCTGTGGCGAACATGGCGATCACACGCGCAAACTGGTCGATGCCATTGACAATGGCAAGAAGGATATTCGCACTGTTGCTGATTACGAGGGACTAAAACTGCGAAATGATTTGGTAAAAGTACACAATTTAAAGACAATGTTGGATAAGAACGCCATGACGAATACGGCGAGTGGAGGTAAATATGAGGAGAATCTAACGCTCAACAATGGAATTTTAAATGGCAATCTGGTGAATGATATCGTGAAGAATTCGAATGTATCGGCGGCTGCAGCGTCTTCAAGTACTGTTGCAGTGCCAGTCGTGAGCACAAATGAGAAGGGTGATGCGATAGTTGATGTTGAAAAGGCGGATAATTGTACAACGGCACTATTGTCAGAGGAGATTACTTCGCCGGAACGTTATCCCACATCGCAATTCCATCAGTTCTGGGTTGTATTACGGCGTACGTTGCTCTTCAGCTATCGCGATTGGGTGAGTGTACATGCGTGAGATTGCATACTTTTAGGCGTACAATAATGTTTGACGTATTTGTTTCAGACTCTTATGTACTTGCGTTTATTTGCTCATTTGTTGGTTGGCTTTCTTATCGGCGCACTCTACTATCACATTGGCAATGATGGTGCTAAAGTTTTGAGCAATCTGGGTTTCCTGTTCTTCAATATGTTGTTCTTGATGTACACTTCGATGACCATAACGATTCTGTCATGTAAGTATAGCACTATTGTTCGCAAGCCCCAATTTTTCATTCACTTTTAGTTTTAAATGGTTTTAATCTTAAATATCTTTGGCCTAGGAAAAGGAAATTTTTACTTCGATATTAGGATTACAATATTCGTTAGACTCTTTCGACGTACATAGCTAGACCAAGAAGAGAGGTTTTAGCTAAATTTCCTTACGAGGGCAAGTAAAGTGTTGGTTGGTCTCGTGTGCGGCATCTTAACAAGTCTGCTAAAATATTTCAACCTTAATTGTGAGACAGTTACGCGGGTCAGTCCCAGTAGCTAATACCCTTCGCCTGCGCCTTTTTATGAATGTCGTTTGCAGCTTGTTGGTACAACGTTAAGACAAACTCCCTTCAGTGGCTGACCAGTGGAGTTGTAGAAGCTAAACATTAGCGGGGAAAGTGGCGTCCTATTGCGGAACCCTATTATGTCCAATTCATATAGGCTCCGGTGGTTCATCTCAAAAAAATACCAACTGTCGACCCTCAGACAATTCGAAATGGCAAGCGCGGTCTAACAAGTCAAGTTTGACAAGTCTAAATATACCAGGACAGTTTTTTCATAGGGCGGTTACGGCTAAGTCCGCGAGTTAGTTATGGCACAAATATTGTGGTGGTGCGATGCCCTTTACGAAAGCATTGTGGGTGGGGAGCGGGGTTCAGGTTGCACGTGTAGTACGAGAGTAGCAAGGCTTCAAGTGACTTCACAACCAGAGAAAGGAGATTAGGCGATGTATAGGACTCCGCTTTATTGTCTAGAGTCACTCGTTTAGTAGTGGGACCACTCCCAGATTTCAACATGTCAGGACAGGCTGAGGATCTTACTACCGTACTCTAATCCCGGCGAACACAAATGTTTTATCTTCAACATGCATATTCCGTCATGAGCAATGACTTCGGAAGATCTTGTCTTTCCGGGGCCACTTGAACTTCATTGCTAATGAAAATAAGAGGCGCTCTAGGTTCTGTCACTCGACGTTTGCCTCAACACCAAAAAATTCATTGTGAACTGCCGGCTAAAATGTCGCACACATTTATTTAGGCCCGGCGAAGTGTTAACTATTACTGAGTGTGATTTTCATCCTATCCCCGCGCTACGTGGACTTCAAGTGCTCTTTCTGCTTCTTCCGCTTATGCTGATTTACCAGTTTCCGAATCTCTAAATTGGCGGACCACTTTGCGAAGCTCTACGTCTCGATTGGATTGGTGAAAACGGCGATTCGACTGGTGGATTGGGAAAGCAAAGTCACCGGGTCTATCAATTGAAATTATTATGGGAAGATGATCAGCTGTAGGTGACATAGGTTGTCAAGTTATGCTATTTATTACTCTCACGCTAGCTATTGTTAGGTAAACTGAGCTGCTGGAACAACCCCTAATGCAGCAGGTGTAAGGGGTTAGATGTAAGTGTTGAATATTTTGAACTCGACAACGCCTAACCGGATAGCTATGCACTGACAAATGGGTGGTATCCCTGCGGTCGATGTCTAGTGTATACTGTGACGGCCTATTGACACGGTCATCTGTTCGATCTTGCTGAAGAATGCGTTGCAGTTAAATTGTAAGAGTTTCATGTATCTTGGGAGTCTGGCCACTATACTGCAGGCTGGTAATAGGTCCTGTTGTGCATGTCGCTGTTTGTGTTCCTGCCTTGTAGTAGTGGTTGGCTGCATCGATGGTGTCCACGAGGGCGGCTGTCCACCCTGATCATCCTCGAGTTGTGGAAAACGGGTAGGATCATTCGCCTCTTTAAGCACGGAAGAAGGCGTGCGCAGGAGGCTCTTTCCGGCTAGTCTCCCTCCTATCCCCAGTGGAAAAGTCAAAGGAGGCACTATACTCCTCCTTAGCCTAACGAAGCTTCTGAAACTAGTCGAACACCAACATGGATTCCGCAAAGTGCATAGCACGACTACAGCATTAAATGCCATCATAATACAGATTAGCGCGGGTCTGGACCAACGTCGACCCAGTGATAGGACGTTCCTAGTCGCGGTTTGACCTGTGGGAAGCATTCGGCACGATCATCGGTCGAATTCCGAAACGCCAAGTCCAAGCCTCGTAGAATTAAGCAGGGGGTTTCCCGGCGACAATGCTTAATCTCTACATGGCAAAACTCCCTCCGCCGCCAGCTGGAATCAACAGGGTGAGCTACGCCGATGATTGCACGATTATGGCAACGGGACCTAATATCGACAGCCTTGCAGGAAAATCACTGCTAATCTAACCGATCTTTCAAACTTCTTCACTGCCAGGAGGCTCGTCATCTCCGCCGCAAAAGTCGGGGGAGTCTATCTGCTGCTCATGTGAGCTCTTTGAATCCGATTGGGCTCATTGCCCGCTTGCTAGTGCCGGTGAGTTGTACGAGTTGGAGGCCGTGGTGACAGGAGGAAATTAACTTGATCTAAAATGCGGTGCGGAACAACCCCGCCAGCTAGCCTTGCTGTAGGCATCGACCACGTATAATAGCGTTCGTTAATCTAAACAGGGTTACACAGCCGAAATACCACATCTTGGTTGGGGAAAATACGGCCAATTCCTATACTTAAAACCGACTAAAAGTGTGAATAAAATCACTTTGTGCGCATTCAGATCTTTCTTCTTTAAATGTTCGTTATTAGTTTTATTATCAGGAAGTGCTACGCCTTATTTGAATAGTATAAGATAAACCGATGTTAAAGCCTCTAGTTAGACTTAAGAGGCAAATATCGTTCTAAATAATTATCTACAAACCATATATGACATACTTAAGCTTGTCTAGCCAACAAGCCAAATTTATTCCACATCCAAGATTTGGGGTGGTAGGCTCAATCGCTCTTCTATTTCATTAATTTTACATTTTTCTTCTAATCAATTTCATTTTTCCCCCGCAGTCCCTCTTGAGATGCCGGTGTTGCTTAAAGAGAACTTTAATCGTTGGTACTCGCTCAAATCCTACTATCTGGCCATTTCGGTTGCTGATCTTCCCTTTCAAGTAAGTGTTGGGCCTCTGAAAAAATATGTACCCTCCAAAAGGTAAATTCCATCCTTTTTTCTCTTATTTACAGGCAATATTTTGCGTCGTCTACGTAAGCATCGTCTATTATTTCACCTCCCAACCATGGGAACTCTTCCGATATGCAATGTTCTTAGCCGCTTGCTTGATGATCGCATTCGTTGCTCAATCGGTGGGTCTGGTTGTTGGTGCAGCCATGAATGTGCAGAATGGTGTGTTCTTGGCGCCCGTCATGTCTGTGCCATTCCTGCTCTTCTCCGGCTTCTTCGTTTCCTTCGACGCGATACCTATCTATCTGCGCTGGATTACCTACCTGTCGTACATCCGCTATGGTTTCGAGGGCACCGCTTTGGCCACTTATGGTTACAGCCGCGAGAAACTAAAGTGCTTCCAGACCTACTGTCACTTCAAGTCGCCACTTACCACGCTGGAGGAATTGGATATGGTCGATGCTAACTTCACACTCGATATTGTTGCACTGGTCGTTATCTTTGTGGTTTTGCGAATTTCCGCATATCTCTTCTTGCGCTGGAAGCTGAGAACGGCACGATAAGTGTGGAAAAGCGGATTGGATTACGCTTTAAATTATTTTTTTTTTTGTTTTTCTACTATGCCTTTATGATTTCTTGTGCTTAGATCGTTTTTAAGTATTGAGAGTTCTTTGGCTAGATGTTTTTCTATACACACACACACACTATTTTACTAGGTGATAATAACTATATGTATATGTATGTAAACGAAAAGTGATGTATAAATTTTGTTAAGCATAAATTTAGGTTAAATTTACTAGCTGTGTGGAATGTGGGTTAAAAGATTATAATTGACAAAAAAATATATATCTAAATAAGCAACAGCAGACACGCATATTGTGGGGGAGCATAAATTCAAAAAAAAAATAAAATATTTATGCTCACCCAAAGCCAATTTTTACAAAATATTGAAAGCAAAATAATGAACAAATGTTAGGCATAAACAGTGTATAACATATATCATTAGAATAAGCATTGAATACTTTGTATATATATACATGTTTAGAAAATTTATAAATTATAAAATTTTTTTTATCAAATTGCGAATCAGAGCTAAAATCACAAACAAAATGTAACTGCAAATATAAGTAATGTAAACAAAAAAAAAACAAAAACAAAAAACAACAACTTAAATGGCTGCTTTTGTAAGCTTAACGGAATTGCAATTATATGACTTTTTATTGATGTGCTGAATATGTAACTTTTTGGAGACATTTTTTATGTAATTTTTTTAAATATTTACTGTTAACGACAAATACATACATACATACATATATACAACAACAACTTAAAAGGAATACGACATATTAATTCCAAAAAAATAAAAAAATTAAATCAATAATTGGTAGTTCTGCATAAAGTTCTATCTTGAAGAAGAACTGACAGAAAGTAAATCAAAATCTATTGCCAGTTCAGTTTACGAAGTATTCCACTGGGTACTTTTTTATAAATGGTGTTTTTTATTGACATATTTAATCATAAATGTTAAGTGTATTTATAGGAACTAAAAAGCTTTACAAGCAATTTAAAATACATACATACATCTGTGGAATTTTTGTGTAGTCCGAGTATTGTTTAATAAACGAAAATAAATCTATTTTGTGGAAACAAACATAAAGAGAGTCGTTTTTATTTACAAAAATAAAAATCCATCAATAATATGGCCGCTCAAAATAGTGCAGCAAAAGTTCATTTTCAGCGCAGATGCCTGCAAAAATAAGCATAAGTACTATATGAGCAAATCTCACGAGTTGTTTCTTTTTTTTTTGGTGCCACTACCTTGTCTCGCCTGAAAAAAATGCTAAAGCATTCACCTTGCATATATTTCAAGCAATGGAGTTCCAGAAATAAGTAAAATACAAAACATAAATCAAATATTTGAACAATTTTAGCTTTAAAACGTTTATTTAGCCAAAAAAGTACCGAAGTTACTCATTTTCCCATTGTCACTCGAAAAAATCATAATGGTTTTTTTTTTAAATATTTTTGGGAAAGTTTTCAAACAGAATGTTCATATTAGAGGCGACGAAAGTTGGCATTAAATACAGTATATTTGTGAAATTTCCAGAATGTGCCACCAAACTAAACAGAATGGCAGCATGCAGAATATCTGTCCCAGCTATTTTGTAATTTTTGAAATGTAACGAATTTTTCATTTTAAAAGTTTAAGAAACGAAACGACTCAATCAAGAGTAATAAAACTAGTGTGCCACCAAATGGAAAAGAATTACATTGATTATAAGATGACGATTATTTGCGAAAGGAAAATTACAATTTTACAATTTTTATTGGCACACGCGAAATTCATTCTGAAATTTTTATATACATGAAGAAATTAATATATACATATGTACATTAGACTGCATCACCAAAAAAAGTTGCGGGTTTTCCGTCGGGATTGCGAAATTTATTATATCGGTACTGTTTTTCCATTGGAGTTATAAAATCTATTGTAGTTTAAGACGTCCACCAAAATATTTCGGAAAAATATTAAGACGTTCTTTAAGAAAATATTTTTATTCATAAGAAACTCTATTTTAGGAGGTATTTTCAAGTCTGTCCAGCTCCTTAAATCTTAATATTTTTCCGAAATATTTTGGTGGACGTCTTAAACTACAATAGATTTTATAACTCCAATGGAAAAACAGTACCGATTTTTTTTTTGTATGGGGAGTGATGCAGTCTAATGTACATATATTCGTGAATAACGCTGTAGAAAAATACTCTACGCCAATGTTTAATTACTTTTAATCGTGAAGAAATTAATGAAAATCTTAAATTTGTATATGGGAATTGAAGTCGGTTTTGTTCTTTGCTTAAAAATTACTTTTTGCACTACATACATATATCTTTTTTAAATTTTCATTAAAATACAATTTCGCGATGGAATCATGTTCTCTTTTGCAATACTGAAGCTATTGCATTGTTTTAGATAAGTGTGCCAAAATTTTCGACTGATATTGAAGTTGATGGTTGCGGGTGCAATGTTCAATAAACAATTTGCATACAAATAGACTATAAAATGGATTAGATCCATATTTGGCGGCACCATCGAAAAGCATCTTTGTGTAGCGGTTTTATCGCATTGACTACAACTTCAATCTGAGCACACGTGTCCTAAAGCCGGTATAAACCAATCGAAAACTGTTATTTTGAATTATATTATCCACATTCATGCTAGCACCGGCGTTTGCATTAATTTTCTAAAGCTATTCAACTGTAATGCGCCTAAGAGTAGGCAATAACTGCAACATGACAGTAAAATTCTTTGTGCATACAAGATTTGTGTATGTAGAAGTTTTAGACTTCGAGTGAATCAAAATTCCATATTCTACAACAGAAAGCGAAATTACTTGGAAAGATATTTAAGCTGTGTACGCCTTGTTCTGCACGTAAGTCATTGACAGAGATGTTCGACATTGTTTTAACCTGTTCATTTCAAACGCAATAATTTATCTTAAATGCCAGTCGCAATACTTTTTTTTTTAATACTACATATTTACTTATTTATAGGTAGGTACGTATTTACTTATATGTATATTTATAAGCTGTGAGTAGTACTACTGCCCTTAACATTCAATGGCAATTACATAGTACAGTAAAAGCTCACAAATTAGAACTATCAGAATTTAGGCTCTTTCAGTTTTTAAGAACCAAATATTTTGAGCAAGTTCAACGTTGTAGACTGTAAAAAAATAAATAATTTTTCAGCAAGTTTTTTTTTTAATTTTGAATTGTTATTTCTTTTATTCTTGACAATAGTACCTACTTACTTTGATTTGATTAAACACTTGCTTTTTTTTTAGTATACAACTAAATAATTTCGGGATTTTCAGGTCTATTCCGGGTCTTTGGGACTATTTCAGGTTTTCGAGACCATTTCGGGATTTTCAGTACTGCATATATCGAAGTTTTGGACACTACTTTAGGATTATCTGGACTATTTCGAGAACTTCGAGACCATATCGGCATTTTTGAGACTACCTCGGAATTTTTAGGATTTCCGGGATTATCGGAATTTTCGGAACTATTTAGAGATTTTCGGAACTATTTGGAGATTTTCCAGACTGCTTCAGGATTCTCATATTTTTTTTACATTCGGGATTTTCAGAAATAAGATTAGCTGAGCTTAGATGAAGTGAGTTGAGGTGAGGTGAAACGAGGTGGTGAGTCGAGTCGAAAGATGGTGAGTTTAGATGTGGGGAGAGAAGTTCATGTGAGTTGAAGTAAGTTGAGGTAAATTGTGGTGAGGTGAGTTGCGGTGAGGGTAGGTGAGGAGAGGGTAGTTCAGGCGAGTTGAAGTAAGTTGAGGTAAATTGCGGTGAGGTGAGTTGAGGTGAATGTGAAGTAAAGTGGATTGCTTTGAGTTTTCCTAAATCATAAAACATTTGGTTTGTAAGTATTTAGCCACCTACTAAAAACCATAGGAGCTTTCCACAAAAAGGGGAATATTTTCACCGCCAGAATAATTACTTTTCCTGAAGAATTTTTCAACAGCAATGTGTTTTAAGTATAGTTTGTGATGTATATTTTTTTACAACAATAACAAAAATTTATTAAGCGTTGTCAATCACTATCATCTCTGGACATCAACGAAGCCTATACCAGGGGTAATTGAATTTCACGAAATATTAGGGAATCAGTACTTTTAATCAAAAGATATAGGTTCTTTTAAATACCTAATTTTTTTTACTTTAATATTTACCAACTTGTAAATACCCAAATTTTTTTTTAAATTTAATTTATGTACCTTCAAATACTTACTATTTAAGTATTTTGTACCCGAACTGGAACTTTAAATACAAAAGTACTTAAATATGCACATCACTGGTCCTGCTTTCTATTTGCTCTAAAATAAATTTCCTGAAATTAGAGTAGTTATAATTTGTGAGCTTCTACTGTACTTCAATAGGCATCTGCACGAAAGCAGTATTGAATTGCCGGTGCAGGCAATCTTAGTCAACAAATTTCACATGAAGTGGCACGGGTACAAAGTATGAAATGACAACTTGTTACTTTTTAGTTCGAATGCAATTAGAGAGTATAGAGTGACTCAAACTAATAAAGGGCACGCAAGGTCTCTAGCATGGCATTCAATGCATTTGATGCACATAGTACTTGTGTACATGAGTTCATACATATGTACATACATATATTTGTATGAAAAAAAATTTTAACTTTACACATGTTGCAGGTGCAATGACATTTTCTCACATATGTCCTTGTTAAGCGGGGAAAATAGATTTCTCTCTATGGCAATTAAGTACTATGTAGTTTATTATGCCCGCATTTATGCATTATTTATGTAGATTTGAAATACATATCTTTAGAGCTGTGCAGGGCTATGTACTTTAAATTAGTGTGATTTAACTTTATATTCAATTTGCACTTTATTGCAATTATAGCGGCGTGCAAGGCATTATTTTAATTTGTATTTGTAATTGCTTATAATTAGCGTTGTATGAACAGCCCATGACATTGACAGTATTTGATAGAACCATTTCAGTAACCTTAAAAGAAACTAGTTTAATAATTAGCATGTGACTTACTAATTGATCGGAATTAGCAGATAATTAAAGACGATTTGGTTAGGAAATATATTTTTCATATTAGTTGTATATTAGACTGTATCATAAAACAAACGTTTAATTGGTTCCAAGCGGTTGTCAACATTCACTATGAGAATACTGATAATCAGTGATCGGACTTGAAAAAAAATTTGTGTGGTAGAATCTGGAAAAAAATGTGGTAGATTCCAAAAAAATGTGGTAGATCTCAGTTTTGGGTCAAACTTTGTACAAAATTTAAAAAAATTCTGCAAGGTTTCACATAAATTGCAAACATTTTAATTATAATCTAAAAAAACAAATTAGTTTTAGTATAATAAAGTGCACGATTGAAGTTGCTAAAAATTGCGTTGAGTTTTGGCAATTTTTTTTTCCTTGAACGTGTAACGCTGTTCCTTCCATATCAAGATATTTTTCGAACATATTTTGAACAGTTTTTTCTTTTTATCACATCACGATGTAGCGAACAAATGTGGCACGTTCCAGAAACCGCTACTTGGGATTTGTCGATTTAGACAATTTTCAAGTAAAAGTAAACAACGCTTTAGAAACTTTAGATGCACTGAAATTTGCTAATATTTTCACAGAAATCGCCGTTTTTTAACATTTCCGCTGTTAATTATTTTTATAAATCATATATTTTGCAATTTAACACAATACGACCACGTTTTCTGTCGAAAAATTAAATATTGAGAAAATTTAATATTTTACAGTTTATTTTATAATCCCATTCTGCCTGTTGTTAGTGTTTAGTGTTGGACAATTTCTGCTCTTAAACTTAAGAAAACTATGTCGAGCAAAAATTAAACTACTCAAAAATGCGAATATGTGGTAGATTTCAGACCTTGTGTGGTAGATGTGGTAGATGCTCAAAAAAGTGGTAGATCTACCACAATGTGGTAGAAGTCCGGTCACTGCTGATAATGCTTACATCATTTTTGTTAATTTTGTAAAAAAACTAAATATATTTAAAACACGTTTCCGTTGAAAAACTCCTGGGACCGAGAACAAAAGCTATGATCGAAACAAAATGTCGTTCTCGTAGTGTTTTTCCCAAGAACGCTTCAAAACCAAAACCGAAACGTGAACAAAACTGTCGATAACATTGTCAATGAAAATTTTATAAAAAACAAAACCCTGCGGAACATTCCCAAAGAGAACAAAATGCGAGCAATACTTCCGGGAACATTTGTAAGAGAGCAGAAGTCTAAGGAACTTTCTCTCGAAGAACAATTTGGAAACTAGAGTCTCAGGAACTCTCTGGCAGAGAACGAAACGGGAAGAAATCTTTGCTGAACTATTCGCGAAGAATGGAATCGAGTACAAAATGTTTCTCATACCGCTCCATTTTTTAAAATGTTTGAATATTAAAATCAATCAAGAACGAAACGAATATTAAAATCAATCAACGAAAGACTTAAGACACGAACTTTTCTTGCACAGAAAATGAAAGATTGTTCCCTAAATGGACAGTTCACCCCAATGTTAAACGATCTGGAATTTGAAATGATCCAGCTTATCCTATCATGTCAAATTAAAAACTTATAATATTTTTTCGGAAAACGAAACTCTGTAATCGATAGTAGGAAGCTTAAAAATACACTTGCAGTTTATTAGGTATGATAATAGTTCTAGATATACATATAATTGTAGGCTGCTTTAATACCTTTATAATAGTGTAAAACTTATAGAAATCGGATATAAAAAAAAAGTAAGTGCGCCTGGGCCACACTGGAGAAGTGAAACTTACATTACATAAACACCTATTTTGTCTCATAACCAATAAACATATATATGTACATACATACATACATCTGCTTTTGCTTAAGGTTATATTTTTTGTCTCTTTTCTATCTAGATCCCTACCTCTACCCCTGTTCGTTCTAATTACATTTATGTTATTCTGTTTCCCTTTATCTTCATTTTTATCTTTATACTCTATCGACAACAAAATCGATAGTAACACCCAATAAAATATCGATAACAAAACCGATAAAAATATCGACACGAATAAAGGCGCGCTAGTGTTTCGACGGCGAAAAAGGACGCATAGAAAAAATTTTACGAAAAAAGGCGCTTAAGAAAAATTTCGGCGAAGTAAGGCGCGTAACCTAGTTGACGGCGAAGAAAGGCGCGAAATTGTAGATCTATACTTGGCCAAGGACTGTCACTTCAGCATCATTCCCCAAATCTCTTTGGGGAATTTACATACTGTTACACCCGCAACCAAAGTTGACCGCGGAAATAAATTTACGCGTCTTTCTTCGCTGTCAACTATCTTCTTGGCTAACCCTAGTCTGCATCCGGATAACACAGGGTTCGAAAAGCTCTATATTTTGTTATGATATGTAATGTGTTTAAGCCGCCGCTTAAAGCGCAATCCGACGGCCGTGCGCGCAATCCTTGGCCGCAGCAGCTTGGCAGTTGACCTACGTCAACTCCGAAAATGATTACCGAGCGCGCACGGCCGCCTACCATCATCGTGCCAAATTATGCGAAAACCAGT